>NW_025945013.1:0-42017 GCF_000764305.2 Hyalella azteca | reverse complement strand
TTTATTCACTAACTTCCTATGCCAACTTTTAATTTTTAAGGAAAATAATGACACAATGCTTAGCTGTTATTTATAAGACTATTTCTATCTCATAATCCCAGTTACCCTAATCTCAATGTTTGTTATTATATTAGCCATACACCCTCTTTCTTCTTGATCTCTACAATTTCATGCAATAAATTACTGTAATTATTACCAATTATAAAAGTGCCCTGTTAATACAACTTGAATTGTTTTCTTATTGTTCCCCTGATTGAATTTCCTTCCAGGCTACAAGAACATGCTTGCTGCTTAATGGTTAAATATTTAGTAAGAAATTCTGGTTTTAGTTCACTTCTGGTTGTCTGCTTGTGTTATTTGATTTCTATTTTAGTGATTATACATCTTTTTATCACCTTGCAAGTTGCCACTGATCTCTCTTGTCATCTCCCTGAAGCTCCAATGCCTAAATTGTGATTCCAATGTCTAGTCAAACTTTTCAAATGTTTGCCAAACCCTGTAATTACTACTCTGTGAATTGACCAAGCATTCATAAAAAACTATGTGCATTTCACCTATGCCATCAAACGGGGTAATACAGGACAGGCTGGGTAAATCAGGACAGTCCTCTGCCATGGCATAAAAATGTTACAGCAGCAAAACTAAATATAACATAGTGGCATAAACTTCAACATTTTTCCAATCTATGTAGCATAAAGGAATTTAAGAAATCATAGATTTACTAGCTTTAAAAATCCCTAAAAAAATGTTAAACAGTGATATTTTGAAATGGTACTTCTGTAAAGTCTGTAGTAAAAAATATTTGCCATGTTAAAAATTTTTACTCAAAAAAACTTGCTGACAGATGTTGGCTTGCAAACTTTATTGACAGAATTTGCTTACCTAAACCCGAAACAAAATGGGGGCCATTTCCACATGACAGGGTATTAAGGGACATCCTCCCCCCCCACATGGGTAAATTTGGATACCCCTAAAAATGCATTTACATTAGAACCTTGGTTAGCAAAGGCTCTGGTTAACAGGGAAATTGGTAAACAAGAAAGAATTTTGATTAAATTTACCTCTCTGGGCAAAAAAAATGTCATGTAACAAAAAATTAATGCATCACCAATCATCACATAATTCTGCATAGAATGTCAGATAGAATTGTACAGTGGGCAACATAAAATGAAAAGTAATTAACCTAAATTATGATTTATTTCTGCAAAAAATATGATGGTTGTAACTAAGATTTTCCTTTCTATTTTTTTTAAATTACATCAAAACTATGAGAGGCAGGAGCCAGCAATTTATGGTGAGTGAAGCTAGAGTATAGACCTATATTTTGCATGTTTCAATTTAAGTTTAATTCATCTAGTAAAAAAATGGCATCATTTTGAAAAAAAAGTGGTCAAAGTTACCCCATTTTACGGTATCTATGTTTTTTACTATCTTTTTTGTTATAATGAATAAATTCACATGCCCTAACTAAAATGCCATCAAACTGGGTAATAAGGGACGGCTTTGAGCGTTTATTTCATAAACAAGTTTGGGCTCATTTTAAATACCTTCAAAGGGCTCTCGAATGGCATCTCCAAAAAAATTCCATATGCTATTCCTAAGGTGCCAGACGCAAAATAAAAAGAGTCCTGAATTACCCACGGGAATGGGGTAATCCAGGGCACTTGAAATAAAACTTAATTCCACCCTGCATACAAGAACTCTCATATAAAGCCAAACAAATTTCTAGAATTATGGTATTACCTATAGTAATAGAACTTTAAGAACCCCATCACAATAAAAATAGAAATTCCTCATCAACATATTTTAAACACTAGGGTTCCCTCAATAAATCTAATGCAAAGTTAGTACTGATCATTAATAAAAATTATTTTAGCCTTTGCAGAGGAGTGGTATGTGAACCAAAAATTAATCATTTAATCATCTCAGGGCAACATATAAGCTGGACTAAAAATTCCAATGTTTACCTATAATAATATGGCTTAGAACCATAATTTCAGGAAATTTACCTTTATTTTGGTTTGAATAGATATCTTGCTCATGTGAATACAAAGTTCTAAGATAATTTGAAATACCGGGAGTTGCAGTTCCATACTATGATCTTGCCAAAATTCTCATGCCCAAAAGTTTTCATTCATTCCTACATTCTTGCTGTCAGAGTACACTGCTACAATATACATTAAAAAATATATACACTAATATCTGCTAAATTTCTTTGAAGTAGAATAATGAATTTTTAACCATTTAAACCTCAGAGCATATTTCTTGGCTCAGAAAATATAATCACAACTCAAAATTGTATTTATGGCAAGGAAAAATTATATTGGTGGCTTGAAAGTTTTCCATTTGCTACAAAATCATTGAGCTTCTGTTTTCAGAATTTGAAAGAGCCTATAAAAATGGCTAAATTTGGTCAATTTGATATAGGTTGGCTAGTTTTCTTGCATATATTAACTTAAAAAAAAAAACAAGGTAAAATTCCAGGAATGTCTGTTCACATGTTCAAGATAAATATTGTCTGACCACTCATCAAAGATGAAAAAAATCTCCAACTTAATACTGAAATCTACCAAAATTTGAAGTGACATACTTTTCATAACTTTGCAATGTCGCAGCTTAATCATGCACTATTGTCAATAATTTAGAAAGGATATAATTATTAACATAACAGGAGTCCTGCTCCTGCAGCTCTAACAATAACAGGTAAGGATAAGTCACAGATCAGAAAGTAGACATATTACATGCCTCACTTGCACAAATCAGGAATATCAGGCAGGATTTCCCAGAAATTACAGGTAAGAATGATTATTTCATGAGTGATTTTCAAAAATGATGGGCAAAAAAAATGTGCTTTTCTAACTTTTACAAGAGAAATTATGGTAAGGCAAGAGAAACAGGTAAAGTTGTCCCCAAGCAGAGCCTGCAGGGGTGTAATCATTCAGGGTGGCATAAGTTAATTTAAAAAAAGTTTCAATTTTTTTGTCCAGTAAGTCATGTGTAGCCAGGTGCAGAAAGCGAGTGAATATCTGAAAATCTTTGGGTTCACATCAGCGGCAAAATTTACGTCTTCCATAGATCTTACCAACGCATTTGGATTGAAATTATTGCATTTTAGATATTCACGAATATTTGGTGCCAGTAACCACCATACAGGAGGTACACCAGTGGTTGCATAGTTTTTAAAATTTTTGGTTGGTCAGATAAGGCTGTAAAGCACAATCCACAATTTTGTAATTTTTGTTGCATTGCAATTGTCAACTGCAATACCTGGGGTGTAGCAGATACACTTGTCAAAGTGTTTTTTTTTTTAAAGAATTTTGATGAAAATTATGTTTGCAATGCATCTTGAAAACTGCCAGCAATGCGGCAATGCATCTTGTGAACTGTCAGTGACGTTTTTGGATTACAAATGCAAAAATTGTCGTTGCATCCACCAAACTCTGAACCCAGGATGTGTAACAGCTACCGTCAAATGGGGTAGTAAGGGAGGATTTCAAGAGTTTCTTGTTAATAACATCTTACCATTTCTAAACAAGTTTGGGCTTATTTTGAAGGCCTTTGCAAGGGCTATCGTATAGCATCTCCAAAACAATTCCATGTGCCATTTGTAAGGTGCCAGACACAAAATAAAAGCAAAAGGCATCCCTAATTACCCCTGGGAGCAGGGTTATACAGGACACAGATTGGACACTTGCAATAAAACTTAATTTTAAAACATTTGAACCATGCAGAGTGTACTCATCTATTACTAACAGTACACTGAAGGCTTCCTCTTCCTTTGTAGATTATGTAAATGTAGAATGGCATTTTCTGTGATTACTGATTGATTAACTTGTTTTTCCTTTGATATGATACTACCATATCATATATTCCCATATTGTGTGTGTGATATCGTATCCATGAACATGCTATTGAGCTTTTACAATGACCTCGTCCACTGCAAGCTTCATATCAGCAGCCGTATAGCATTCCTTCTGTATTTGGAAGCTTACAGGATGGCTTGTAATTTCACACCATTTTAATTTGGTCAAGTGAATTCACTATAACAAAAAAAAAAAATTGTAAAAAACATACCTGAAACAAAAAGGAATATTCGAATGACAACCATCATAGTATTTTTAGGAGAAATAAATCATAGTTTAGGTTAATTTCTTTTCATTCTATGCTGCCTGGTGCACAATTCTATCTATGACTTGCTATGCACATTTTGTGATGACTGATGATGCATTAATTTTTTTGTTAAGTAAATTTACTTCACTGAGCGAGGTAAATGTAATCAAAATTTTTTATTGTTAGTTGACTTTTTGTCAACTGGAGCCTTTGCTAATCAAGGTTCTACTGTAAATGCATTTTTAGAGGTGTTCCTTAATACCCCAGGCCCCAGGGAGGGTCTCCCACATTATCCTGTCTAGCCGAAATGGCCATCATTTTTTTTAATTAAATGTGCAAATTCCATCAATCATTTTTAAACAAACACCTGTGTGCAATTTTTATTTTTATGCAAGTAAAATTTGTTAATATGGCAAATAGTACTTTTTTTGCTACAGACCTTAGCAGAAGTGCTCTTTCAAAATCTCACTTTTCACACTTTTTTTCAGGGATTTTTCAGAGGCAGTGAATTTTATGTCTTCTTAACTTGCTTTATGCTATATAGATAGTGAAAATGTTGAACTTTAAGCTATTTTTAGTTTTGCAATATTTTGATAATAATTTGATTAGTTTTAGTGCTACAACCTTTCTACAAAAGGAGGGACATGAACTGTCCTGATTTACTCCACCCATTCCTTATTACACCGTTTGATAGGATATCATTTTTGAACCTAGTATATGCCTACATGGGTAACATGACAGTTTAATCATCACTCTTTATAAATTAGGCTGAGGAAGCATAATTCAAATCATCAGCCCATACCCAGATATTGTTATCCCTTGTCAATTTATCAAATGGTATTTAATGTGTTATACTCAAATCTCAATTCTCAATACTCAATAGTCTTGACCTAATCCAAAAATAAAATAATAATAGTGCATTGATTTATCACAACTTCACAAGACAGCTTTTTTGTCAAGAATTAATGTTATTTGATGAAGGAGGAAAAATTGAAGCCTGAGGGACTCACATATACTAGAGAGAATTATTCACTAAGTCTACAGCCTCACTCAGGCTCTCCACTAGTCCACTTCCTGCCACTGTGCCCGCACATCTTTGAATTAATTGAATACTTACTTATGATATAATAGCCTAGCCTATTCTGAGTTGAAATAAATTTAAGTTTACAATGCTACTAGATAATTTTTAGTGTTCATCATCACATAATGTGGAATTAATTTTTAATGAAGATATTTGCATAAATATTTATTCGGAATCGCATAACACGCGTTCAAAAAAGAACCTGAGCTTTACAAATGGCCAATGCACAATCAGATCGTGCACCCATCTTCGGGTTTATCATCTCCGTAATCTCATTTATATTCGTTCTCAACCATTCCGCGAACATCGAAACCAATTCTTACGATGAAATTATGCACAGTATTCGCACCACCTCGGTAAATAACTTGAAAATTTGAAATTATTGAAAACGTTTGCGCGACAAATTTACAAGTTCTGCAATCGCTTCTGTGATAGTCGCTGGGAACGACGGCGTGGTTACCTTAGAACGTCAACGATTATGGCGCGGGAGATCTTGTCTAGTTCAAGTTTAGACGAATTATAAATTTTAACAACAAAACTAACCTTCTGGCCAACTGAATCTCCGTCAGTACGCATCCTTTTGCTGTAGGGACCATCACCATTGAAAGACATGACGATATTTATTGAAAACACTAGAGACACATTCACAAACGTCCGAACAGCTCGCTTGAGTCGCCTCAACTGTGGACGGTAGACGCGTTTCTCGTGTCTACCTCTACCGGTCAAAAAGTTGTAACGTTTATCGAGAAAGTGTTATACTAAAAAAATAAAAATGGATTGCTAGAAATTTTAGCACACAATCAGTTATCAAATTTAAGATATTACGTTAAACTTGCTCAATATCACACGTGGTCGTAATTCGTCTCATAATAAAGTTGTCCATATAATTTAGTTTTCTGCGCGTTTAAAAATTTTTCACATTGAACGCAAACTCATGTAAATATTAAAAATTTCGGCACTTGTGCAAACTTATGCACCGCTGAAAAATCTAATATCAGAATATAAAGAGTCTGTTTCTGAATTACATTTATGTTACTTTCGTTACTAAAAAGAGAATTATGAAATGTTCAATGCTTTCAGCGCTCTTTACGTAGTTTAAGCTTAATTTACATGTAACAAGAAAATTAAAATTTTTGGATAACTCACAGGAAAAATTCAGGCTTTTTTATTTTAAATTTCATTGTTTGAAGATTTTTTCAATAGAGATTTAAAGCTATCCTTAGAAGAGCATATTTTGGAGCCCATAAACCATTGACATGCCTGGGTCGTTATACATCCATCGCAACTCGATGAGTAATTGCTGATGTGGTCTACCACAGAAATCTTTTGGCTCACATTTAGTGTTTTCAAATGTTTAGAAGGCAACAGTTTCGTTTCAATCATTGCCTTCACACTTTTTCTAGTGATAAACTTCGTCCGTCTTTCGACTGCTCCTTTTGTTGTTGGTACGGTCGAGTCAACCATGCGGTCGAGTTATGAACGAAATTCCTTGGGAAGCTCTTTGGTATGAGTTGCCTATAGGCTATACGGAGCGTCAGAAAATTACATGCAAATCATTTATATGGAAGGAAGTGGGGCGAACTTTTAATTCATAATAATATGAAACATTCACACATTGAACTCAAAAGTCCATTAATGCGAATAAAACTGAAAGGAGTGCAAGAAATTTAGATTACCCAAAACATCAATGTAATGAAATTCTCGTTGGTAGGTCTGAAGGCAACAAAGTAAAATCTCGAAGACCTTTCAAGGTGGCACAGAAGGGCATAAAAAATAAATTAGGTGTTTCCTAGCCCGTCTCTTGTACCGAATTACATAGGGTTACCGTTAAATGAACATGGCCAGTGATACTTGCCTCCAACCTCTTTTTTTCCCCGGTACCTTCCTCTTCTATCAATCACCGATGGATGAGCAAGTGGAATGCTAGGACAGTATGATTAGGCGGATGAGCAAGTGGAAGCCAGTCCCCCATGATCAGAGGTGGGCAGTAGCGCGCTTCATGTAGCGGCTGCTACTAGCGGCCGCAACATTTTCAGTAGCGGTAGTTACCACTTACAGGTATTTTTTCATGTTTCAGTTTGCTTACAGTTATTTTTATACAGTTATTTTTATGTTTCACCTCCCCTACATGGATGTCTACTTTAATCTACCAATCTCAAAAATAATTCACATATATATACAAATAAAAGACTGATTTTTTATATGTATATGTGGATAATTTTTGAGATTGGTAGATTAAAGTGGACATCCATGTAGGATTGTAGGGAAGGTAAAACATAAAAATAAATGTAACTTTTATTTACTGTATCTAACCCGTACTAGTTCGGTTAGATTAATTGCAATAAAGTTGCATTGACACGTTTTGAAAATGTTTTAATATCATTACATGTTTATGAGTAAATCCTAATAGCAGAACAATAAATATTTAGAGATTTCAAATAATTTTGGCCATTGTAACAGCTAATCTAGCGGCGCTACATTTTACTGTAGCGGTAGCGGTAGCGCTCGCTACAATCTAGTGGGTGTAGCGGTTGCGGTAGCGCCCGCTACATTTTGAGCATGTAGCGGTAGCGGTAGCGCCGCTACATTTCAAGTAGCGCTGCCCAGCTCTGGTCATGATGAGGTGGATGAGCAAGTTAATGGCAGTACAGCATGAATAGGTGGGGGAGTAAGTGGAATGCCAGCCCGGCATGAGGAAGTGGATGAACAAGTGGAATGCCAGTGCGGCATGATGATGTGGATGAGCAAGTGGAACGCCAGACCGCATGATGAGGGAGATGAGCAAGTGAAATGCCAGTACGGCATGATAAGGTTTACGAGTGAGTTCAATGTCAGTACGGCATGATGAGGTGGATGAGCAAGTGGAACGCCAGACCGCATGATGTGGGAGATGAGCAAGTTCAATTTCAGTACGGCATGATGAGGTTTATGAGTGAGTTCTATGTCAGTATGGCATGATGAGGCTGATGAGTGATTGGATTGCCAGCACATTACATCAAGTTGGAGGAGTCGGCGGATTGCTGACAGAGCAGAATGAGGTAGAAGAGAAGGTGGAGTGCCAGTATGGCAGATAATTATAATTAGACTGATGCGATGGCTTGAAGTTCCAAAGAGCAGAACTGTAAATGTGAAATGACGGACATCGTCCGTGGACTTGTAACGTTCCTTTCAGTCATGGAACTAAATTAATTCTAAATATTTTGTTCAGCATTATGCGCACGTTCAAGTTATAGAAATAATAATATATCCATAATATCTTCGCTGCCTACTGCTCTTCGAATTGCTTCTTCGCGATTACAGCTTCACGACTACCGCTTCTCAAGCTGCTTCGTTATTACTGCTTCACGAATGCTGCTTCGCGACTGCTGTATAACAACTGCAGCTTCGCGACTGCTGCTTCGCGATTGCTGCTTCGCAACTGCTGCTTCGAGACTGCTGCTTCGCAACTGCTACTTCACGACTGCTGCTTCGAGACTGCTGCTTCGCAACTGCTGCTTCACGACTGCTGCGTCGCGACTGCTGCATCGCAACTGCTGCTTCATGACTGTTGCTTCGAGACTGTGTATTGCTTCGCTTGACTGCTTTGGATTACGGACCTCGAGGTCCGTAATTCGAAATTCAGCTCTGCTGAGTACATTTTACAACAACTGGAGCGCAGTGGTTAAGAGTCACTATGTGCAGTGTAGCAACGCCGACATGAGATGAGCTTACCATTGTTGTCGTAGAAGACGAAGAGCCCCAGTTAATTTATCGGTGTCGTAGATTGGCGGCTTTTGATTGCCGTCAAAAGTGTTGCTTGCAGCATGCTTGGATTGGTGTTCCTGAATGAACTATGGGTACGTGTTACCTGGGGTATCATAAGCCTTAACCCTTTCTTTACTGAACGGTTTATCCCTACTGTACTACTTAGCCCATCTCGGTCCCAGGCTAGTAAAGAGTGCTGCATGATCACTATATACAGTAAATTCGTCTCAAAACGTGTGGGTGCGGTGTTGACGCAGCTTCTGTCTAGTCTGTTGCTGCTTGACGGGTTAGGTAGGCATTGGAAGCTTACCGCTGTTCCCATGTACTGAGCTAACACCTAGACCGTACATGGCTTGAAATCGTCGAGGATTCGCTGATCATTTGAATTAAATTATAGGTTATTTTTCTAGTATCCAAACACTTTTTGGGTTGGCATTGGAAGCTTACCGCTAGTCGCATGTACCGAGCTAAAATCTAAACCGTTCATGGCTTGAAATCCTCGAAGATTCGCCGATCATTTGAATGAAATTGTAGGTAATTTTTCTAGTATCTAAACACTTACACTAAGCCGGACTTCATTTCGGCTGCGGTTGGATGCCCGAATAAATAAAATTTACAATTTAACTACGGATCTTCAAGTCTCAAAATGTTTTAAATTACAAAAGATTTAAACATTCTATATTTTGTTATTTCCAGTTCAAATAATCTTCGATATACAAATCTAAATTTATTGCATATATTGTCACTTATTCCTAACCTGCTAATTAACAGGATAAATTTATCTATATTTTTTCAATCTCGTGAACCTCTTAGCAGCTGTGACTCATTCATAGGCTATATGTAGGTTGCTATTGGCAACGTCTGAGGTAAGAAATGACTAAACTTACCTCGTAATTTTTTTCCTTAAATTTTATTCATAAGAGATTACAGCATCTATGTTATAAATAAATTTATGATCTCTAAAACATTATTAATGTAACGATGATGAGCAGGATGATTGTCGCTTTAAACTTTAAAGGAAGAGGTATCCGATGCTGCCTCAATGTTACACAAGAGCTTCGCAGTTTTGTTGACATCGCACCTCTGCCAAAAAGATCCTTCACTTTCCCTTCTTGTCCAGATGATCTTTCCACTTTATTCTTTGTGCAAGTAGAAGAACCTCAAAAAGATGTCATCATGTTGGTAAAATGACTTAATTTATAGTTTTTGATCGTTTGGTATCTTTCATACTGTCGTTATGTAACAGATTATACATGATGGAGTTTTTCACATTCTTCCCGGTGTCTCCAAAACCAACGAAATCCTGAACATATCCAAGCTTGCAAATGGTGTCAAGATCTTGCAGTAAATAAACTTATGGTGAAGAGAATCTAAATTATTTTTTTTTTAATAACATACTGCCTAACTTTACAGCTTGCAGCTTTTTTTGCCTTAACAGCTGCCATATTCTCATGAACTGAAGCCCCTAGGTTGTTGAATGTAGGATTCTCCAGATTATCTCCATCTGACCTCCCTTTATATAGCTCATGGGAGCGTCAGGGCAAACTTAGTCACTCGACGTTGGTCTGTACTCTGTAGTCTGTAGTCTGTACGCTGATCAGTCGGCATCCAGCCTCGTTCGTGTAAGGTTATATATGCTTCTTCGACATTCGTCCGTGGACCATGGCAGCGCTTACGTTTGGTGCAGATATTAATCCTTATTAAGTGCAATAAAAAATGTTTATTGATATACTTCGAATTTAAACCATGCATAATATAACGATATTTACTGTAAGATATAATTTTTTCTTGAATGGGGGAACTAAAGAGTTGCAATTGATTATGATTCCCTCATTTCTATTTTGTTTTATTTTGCTCTCTAAAATTGCATTCTAGTATTGAAGTAAGAAGTGGTACTGCTATTAATTCTTGTGTTTACTCTTCAAACCTTAATAATTAAATACAATCCCGGTAAGTAATGCAGCTGGTTTTTCTCTAAGCTGCTAAAGCTTGTGCAATGCCAACGCATGATTATTGTTATTGTATTCCACACCGATTTGCGCATTTCTGACGTGACAGGAAACTGTTGTCATGCACATTGCTTTATAATCTAAAGTCCGTTTTTTATAGCGATAAATATTGGTCAGTGATCTAGTGTGAATAAGAATAGCTTATGAAGAACTGCCGCCGAAAGTCAGGCAAAACTTTCTAACTGGGCGCTTCCATACGACTGATACAAGCACGTTTTTGAGGCGTGTTCTTCTGCCTGTTACCTTACTAACTTAACACGCTTACTATGATTGCTTATACCACGCCGACCGTATGTTCGGCGATGAGCATTAGTTTCAATATCAATTCGTTAATGATATACAACAATGATGATAATGCTCTTCTTATCAATCAACAAAAATATATTTTAAATAATGTGAATCAATTTTCAATTGAAGATTAAGGTAACAAGAGGAGTTTAATCAATCGGGTAAAAGGTTGCTGGCCGACGGCCATCACTGCATGGCTATCCCTGGTCGCTCACTCAGTCACTCGCTCTGGGAGACGAGTTGCGCGTTAACGTAAGCCGCTGATGGATGATAACCGTTCATATTTCTTTTGCTCATGGGAGCGTCAGGGCAAACTTAGTCACTCGACGTTGGTCTTCAAGAGTTTATGTCTCGTCAGTTGGCATCCAGCCTCGCTCGTGTAAGGTTTTGTGCGCTCTGCGACATTCGCCCGTGGGACTTTGCAACGCTTGCGTTTGGTGCAGATATTAATCCTATTAGGTGCATTAACAAAATCTTTATTGACATATCTCGAATTTAAACCATGCATCTTATAGAGTTGTTTACTGTAAAATATAAAAAATTATTTTTGAATAATCTTTTCTCGAGTGTGGGAACTAAAGCGCTGCAATTTATTATGATTCCCATATTTCTATTTTGTTTCATTTTTCTCTTTCAAATTGCTTTCTAGTATTGAAGTCTGAAGTAGCACTTCTATTCATTTTTTTATTCTTCAAACCTTGAGAATTAAATACAATCACGGTAAGTAATGCATCTGGTTTTTCTCTAAGCTGCTAAAGATTTGATAATGCCAACGCATTATTACCGTATTCCACAGCGATTTGCGTATTTCTGACGTAACAAGAAACCGTTGTCATATTGCTTTATAGTCAAAAGACGTTTTTTTAATGCAAAAAATATTGGTCAGTGATCAAATTTGAATAAGAATAACTCATGAAAATCTTCCGCCTAAAGTCAGGCTAAACTTTCTAACTGGGCGCTTCCATACGAGCACGTTTTTGAGGCGTGTTCTTCTGCCACTTACCTCACTGCAAGATAACTGGCAGTAACCTGTTGTCACTTACCTTAATGGGAGATTGAGATAACAACAGGAGTTTAATCGAGTAAAAGGTTGTTGGCCGACGGCCGTCACAGCATGACCATCTTTGGTCGCTCGCGGAGACGAGTTGCGCGTTAACGTAAGCCGCTGATGGATGATAACCGTTCATATTTCTTTACAGTTGACATTTCACTTGAGCATTTGTAATATGATCGAATTAGGCTTGAAGTCCAGGAAAAGTGAGTAATGAAATATCCTTAAGTCAGGTTTGAGCAATATTATTGCATAGTCTTTACTCATATTGGTGCGGAATTTTATCGAATAAAGTCAGGATTAAAGTCCACCGAATTATGGATCGAACTCTCACAAAGTATAAGTAAAACTCATCAAAACCTGAGATAAAACCATATCAAAATCAAGCTTAATTCCCCTCAAAAAATATGGTTTAAACTCTTCTGAACGCGGGGTTAAGTTTCGGTAAATGATGCATTGAAAACTCGCTCGGTTGGTCCCTCCAGGATTACGTGAGCGTGACCCAGAGCTGAGCGCTAATGGGGGCGGGGAAGCGACCTGCAAGAACCTGTCGACTTTCATATCTGACCTGCAGAGTGTCGCGTCTTCATGACCTGACTCGCTGCTTGGACTCTCCAGGATTACGTGAGCGTGACCCAGAGCTGAGCGCCTCATATGGAGCGGGGAAACGACCTGAAAGAACCTGTTGACTTTCATATCTGACCTGCAGCGTGTCGCGTCTTCTTGACCTGACCCGCCTGCTCATCACGCGTATTCCCGTCGTGTTATGGAACGCTGATATTACATCATGGCGGCGGTCATGCTCATTACCCACATGCAGTTTCGGTTTTCAGTCGCAAATGTGTGTATTCAAATGAATTCCTTCAAGCTTGTGCAACTGTGGGTTTTGTCTGTTTGCTAAGTTTTTCTTTTTGTGATCACAATGACTGGCAGCAACGGACTAAACAGCCATCCATTTAAATGAGAAATGTCATCTCGAACAGAAAAGAAGTTATTTCGAGTCGTTTCGTCTAAATAAAAATTCACATTCTTTCACCGGCCATGAAAACTTTGATGTCCTTCTTTTCATCCTGTGATACGGGGGATATAAACATATTTTTCGTCACTCCCTCTTCGCCCCATCTCCTTCCACCCATCTTTGAGTGTGGAAAGGAAATGCCTGGCAATCGCAATTATTTTATAGACTTTGTCGCATTCAAGAAGGACTGGATTGAGGGCACAGCTGTTGCGCTCTGAAAAATGAATCGGCCATACAGTCAAAATAATGAGACTTGCTGCATCACTGATACGCCCATTTGCCGGGACAAGCTGGGTTATGTATCTCTCGACGCACGTGCAAACAGGGCATCGCTACTTGAGCAAAGTCTCACTCATTTCTCTGAGAGCGGTTGGGCGTAATCTCGCCCTTGACCTCCCCAGAGCCTATACTACGATTCTCTTAACGCCACCCAAATGTCTGCAATGTTTTATCATGAAAACAAACAAAAACAATCGTATCGCGATCTCCCAGCTATAGTTAACTGGTTTGATTTCGGCAACGTTTACATATACAATTAAACATTAGACATGGTTACAGTTCAGAGTAACAGGTTTGGTGCAGAGAGGTGCGGGTTCGATCCCAGCTCAGTGCGCCAGTTTCTGCATGGTCAGAATCGGCGAGGAGGCCGGGCGGTTAAGCACAGCAGAATTGGAGCAGTGAGTTGCGTGTTCGAGACCGCAACAAGCAGTGAATGTTCTGCGATCTTAGGAATCTGAGACAGGCTTACGGCCTAATGAACGCTGAAACTGCTGTTATTATTTGATGCCATGTACATATATAACCTTCTACGATAATTCAAGATGACTATTAAATCATTCATATTATCTAATATTATTATACGGATAATTCAATGAAAATAACATTAATTATTTGTCATCGCCTAATCCAACACCGAAGATTGGCCGGCGATAATACGCCTAACATCGCAGACTGTGGGAAATCCTGGTTGATTTGCCCACAGCTTCTGCGCGTTCGGCGTCCGGCGCCTGCGTGCTTCCTGTGCACGGGCACAGGCGAATAACGGCCTGAATAGTGACCGTTACTAGTGGTATGTTATCGCGTGACCAGTGGCCAGTGTCGTGGTATGTTATCGCGTGACCAGTGACCAATGACGTGGTATGTTATCGCGTGACCAGTGGCCAGTGTCGTGGTATGTNTAGGTTATCGCGTGACCAGTGACGTGGTATGTTATCGCGTGACCAGTGACGTGGTATGTTATCGCGTGACCAGTGACGTGGTATGTTAACTCGTGACCAGTGACGTGTTGTGGCTTCGCGTCACTAGTGTCGTGTTATGAGTGTCTGTTCTTATATAATTTAAACACTCTAAAATACCCCAGCATTCAATGATGAAAAATCTTCTGCGAGAATGACGCGTGTGTTATAAATAACGCTTTCCAGTCACATCCACAATCAGAGTCAAGTTGCAGCTGACTATAAATAACAACAAGGAGCCAACAGCTTTGTCATCGGCACTCTCACTCTCGTCCAAGGTTCCAACCTTCCATTGGCCCTCCATGTCTTGAGGCTGCCGCATTCATTCCGCGACGGGCGCGGGCAACAAGGAAATTGCGGACGAAAATTAATGTAGCAAATTGCGGAGCATTAAAATTGGTGGAGTAATGCGAAATTTCAAATGGAAGTAATTGAGTACGAATCACGCTAGTGCTCCGTCAATGCCTACATTAGTTGAGTTCACTATCTTGTCACTAGAGGTCCTGCTAGATGTTAGTTCACTATCTTGTCACTAGAGGTCCTGCTAGATGTTAGTTCACTATCACTCAATTCCCTGAGTATATTAAAGGATCCTGATGACCCTGGCTCGCCTTGAACTGAGGAACGGACTTCTTACGTCGCCCAGTAGTCATTTAAAGCATGGGGGGCATTTGCAACTGCGCTACATGTTTGGTCGGTTAAGTGCCAAAGCAAGTCATTGCCTTATTCCTTAGTATATTGATAACTATTAGTCATTATTAGCATTCATAACCATTAGTCTGTACTTGCATTGATAACCATTAGTCTGTGCCGGTATGGACTGCCGTTAGTCTGCATCTACATTAGTATCGCCATGTAGTCTGTGTCGGCTTTGGAAACCATTACATAGGCTGTGCCGGTATTGGTAACCATTAGTCTGTCTGTGGCTGAATTAGTATATTCGTTTTTCTGAACCGGCATCAGTATGAATATAAGTTTGTGGCTTTTCCAGACATCGGTAGTGAATCTGACAAGAATACTTGGTAATTTGAACGTTCGCGGTCGTGATTTTTTGGAATTTTAAATGTTAAATTAAGAAAAGCGTAAATTTACTGATAGGAGTGATGGACTTATTTATTGGTAGCAGGTTAGCAAGGCGTTGACAGGGTACGCAAATGCCTGCAATTTTAGAATTTCATCATTTATATTGTCAATGACGTATAATGATTATGCGTGTTTATCAAGCGAAGAAAGACTCCTTCAAACTCACATTTTTCAAAGATGATGAAACTTCCATTAGATTCACGATTCAAAATGCTCAAAAAATATTTCAAAAATTAACTATTTCGTCCCATAATTTAAATTTTAATATTCCAATTTATTAGTACTATATAAATTTTTGGTTCAATTATTTTCTTCCCCTTCTGCAATGCCTGTTCTCCCACTAAGAATAAATTCGTTTAAGCGCCCCAACAGCCCCTATAGGTATATTATTTGCGTTGCCAGCCTAATGCCAGGCTTCAAACACACAAATTTTGACATATTTATGTATATTGGATTTGGACCATTTGTGAGAGTTTAATTTCTTTAGTTATATTGTGAGAAACTATTGCGTTTATTTAAAAACGCAATATAAAATTCAAAATGTTGAATTTATTTTCCGACTTAAATGTTTCAAATGAGATAATTTAATGTTTTAGCTGCTTCTGCAAAACGCCATTAAAATAATTCGTATCATCATAAAATTATTATGAATAACGATATTCACCACACATGGAGGCATTTCGCTAAAACAAAGTTCAAGGCTGAACGTTACGGAGCTGCGATAA
Source organism: Hyalella azteca (assembly GCF_000764305.2). NCBI lineage: Eukaryota > Metazoa > Arthropoda > Malacostraca > Amphipoda > Hyalellidae > Hyalella > Hyalella azteca. Next base: position 25,673 of record NW_025945013.1, on the reverse strand, counting down.
TTAACGAGGTTTCTTGTAATAAACTAATTATAAAATTGATTAAGAGTCACCCAAAGTATCGTTTCCAATGTCACCCGCCGTGCCCTTTCCAACTGGAGTCTCAAGAGATCGATCTGAAATTCACTGCGTATGTATACTAAATATCAAAATTGTTCGGTACAGATTAGTTGCCCATCCATCTGTTATTAGTTTTAATATATAACCATAGTATTAATACTATTATTAATCGGTACAGTTTAGTTGCCTATCTATAATTAGTTTTAATATACAACTATACTATTAATACTATTATTTAGTTGAACGCAAGAATGGTGTAGCGGTGGTAGGTGTTCGTGCTCAAGATTGTGCTATTATTTTCTGTTGTATTGCAACAGAAGCACAACACATTGCCACTGATGGGTGGCTTTTGGGCAAGGTTTGTGCTATTGTTTTGTTCTGACAAACAAAAGCGTAAGACCTTCCTTCGTGAACTCTGGCGCTACTGAATAAAATACTTAATGGTAAGGATTTGAAAAGGCTCAATTTGAACATAGTTTTACTTAGTATAGTGATATGCCTATTGTATGGTGACATGCATATTGTGTGGTGACATGCCTATTGTGTGGTGACATGCCTATTGTATATGGTGACATGCTTATTGTATGGTGACATGCCTATTGTGTGGTGACATGCCTAGTGTGTGGTGACATCACTGACATGCCTATTGCGTGCTGACATGCCTATTGTATGGTGACATGCCTATTGTATGGTGACATGCCTATTGTATGGTGACATTAGTTGTTGCAGTCGCATTCTTGAGCTCACTCGGACAATCTCCTAACCTTGGAAATAATGGACATCTTTTTAAATTTCTCTGGAGTAAATGTTAATTCCGAAACATAAGCACAGTAATATCTGCAGCAGCGGGTCTCTCAGGCTGCAAAACAGAAAAATAGTGTAGCTTATGTAATATGTGATCAGAAAACTCTTTTTTCATCCATTTGGAAATAATCAATCTGTCAATGTAAGGTATATTATTTGTAATTACCTGATATTTGCAAATAGTGATAGATCTCTTGAAATTTTTTTTTGTCTCCGGCAGATCAATTTAGAGTATTTTAAGTTCAAATGCTATTTTAAATTTAATAATCCGATTGGATTTGCGTAATTTCCGAATTAGTAGAAAATCATGTTGATTGTAGAAGTAAATACAAAAAATCCGTAATTCAACACCTCATTAATTAGCTGAAAATGTTACCCTCTGCAGTTTTTCAAAAACTTGCTAATATATCCTTGCTAATATATCCATGCTAATATATCCTTTGGTTTCCCTAAAGTTCGATGATCAGGATATTATTTTCCGTAGCGCTGTAAGATAGAGCTTCACCGTGTTGATTCAGGCCACAAAATAAAGGACTAACTTCAAATTAATGTAACTTGAGCAGGTTGTTCTTGTGGGTAAAGCCAACCTATACGTATTCATGACACAATCATGAGTCTGAGAAGTGTTCATTTGTTTAGCAGATGTCAGTGGCCATCGGGTTCGCTAAAGGTTAAGGTTTCTTAACACGGAATACTAAAAGAAAACTCGTTTAAACTGCCTCCGCTTTCTCTCGGCCAGAGAACTTTAAGTTGTGAGGTCAGGTGAATATTTCATATGGGTTAAGTTAATATATCTGGATGCAACATACGAGAGGCGAAAGAATGTGGGTGCAACATACGAGGATTCAAGGAATGTGAGTGCAACATTCTAATAAGGGTGAAGGCATATGGGTGCAACATATACGAGGGAACGAAGGCATGCATGGGTTAAATATACACGAGGGGTAATGCATGAGGGCGCAACGTACGAGGATGATAATGCACGTGGAAGGTTCAGTCGCCGAGCCCACGAAATCTAGTGCAGCAGGCACAGCTATTGCGGGAGAATCTGGGTTAAGGTTTTATCGCATGGACCGCATTGTTTAAAAGGCGCCTAACGGGTGAGGATACGTATATAGCGTGAGGATATGAATTATGGATACGTAGCTTAAGGATATAGATACGTAGCTGGATGGTAGGGATACGTATTTTGAGTAGGATAGAATAGAATAGAAGTGTCGGCGTTGAAGAAATAGGCCCATGGCCTGTTGCAGATTCTTGTACTTTTCGTGACTTGATCCACAAGGGATCCTGCCTTTGGAACCCGATCTTTCCATAAATGACGATTGATTGAGATAGCTGCTGGACTTATTGCCTGGTCCGTAATTTGCTAGGCATTTTAAGACTGAACAGGTATATTCCGAGATATATCCATAATTCAACACCTCATTAATTAGCTGAAAATGTTACCCTCTGCAGTTTTTCAAAAACTTGCTAATATATTCTTGATAATATATCCTTGCTAATATATCCTTTGGTTTTCCTTAAAGTTCGATGTACGTGGACGGTGGAATATACCTGTTCAATCGTACTTTGAGTAGGGTACGTTCCTTGCGGAGAAGGAGATTCGTCTGACGAAGGCTTGATCCAGCTATAACCATGCATCAGGCAGCTTACAGCCATCACATAAGTTTGCGATAACGGGATTCAAGAAAAAACGTTTTTGATGTAAAATCTCGCTTAGATCGACTGGTTCTCAAGGTGGAATAATTTTACACGCATGGTGGTTCTTGCCAACGATTTTTGGTGAGTGTAAAATATTGATTAAAGAAAATTAATGAAGAACGATACAAGACATTTATACAACAATTATGCAAAGCACAAGCCGGGGTGCTGCAGCTACGTGGCTAAAACTCACCAATTATTCAGATAAAGCTCGGATTGTGACTTTTTTATGTAAGGTCGTAAAATGCTTCCTTATGCTGACTGAAAGACCATAGGAAGCAACATATACCGTACGCATGGACAAATCTGTGTATAATTGTTCATCGTGAGTACTGGAGAAAAACGTTCACATTTGAGAAAACGGGATTCCGAACGAATCAATTTGAGATAACAGCATTCAGGATGAAGGCATTTTAAATAACGGGATTTGGGACCAAATAACTTGAGATAACGGCATTTGGGTTAAAGGAATTGGAGATGATGGGATTCGGGATGGATAGATTTGAGATAAAGGGATTTGAAGTTAAGGTATTTATGGTGACATTCCTATTGTATGGTGACATGCCTATTGTGTGGTGACATGCCTATTGTATGGTGACATGCCTATTGTATGGTGACATGCCTATTGTGTGGTGGCATGCCTATTGTGTGGTGACAAGTCTATTGTGTGGTGACATGTCTATTGTATGGTGATATGCCTATTGTATGGTGACATGCCTATTGTATGGTGACATGCCTATTGTATGGTGAATTATGCTGGTTGTCTCCGACCTGGACCCTGATTCGTGGCCACAACACCAAGTTATTAGCGAATTTTAGGAGGCCCACAAAAGGCCTCTCCGCTCTCCATAACTTTTTAACTTAAAGGGAGCAAATCTTTTAACTGGAATTTAATTTTCTTCGAAATCAAATAAACTTCGTTGAAAATTGTTATCGGACAAAATTCAATACAGTTTTGAAGGTGGCATTTAAGCGAGTTTTTCGTTATTATTTTATTATTTAATGTGCATAAGAAGGAAATATCCTCGAGTGGCCGGCGTATGGAAGGCCGCCGCTGATGACGTCGGTTCTGGCTCAAGGTCGCATCCACGATCCGATCCCAAGCTTCTTTGATAAGTTGACACTCTTTATAGATTTTGGCCGGCACATCGGCGGCCATCGGTGGGCCGACGGTCGGCCACAAGAGTCCCCTGCTTGGGTGCTGGAAATTCGTCCTCCGCCCGACGTTCCATGCACGCGGCAAAACAGCGCGCAAGAAGATGACACTTTCACTTTAGACTGAAGTGCCGTGGAACAATGGCGTGAGCTGATTGTTATTGGCAGACAGTGGGGCGGAATGTGCGTGTTACTAATGTAGCTACGATAGGTAATACGCGCACCTTGAGCCCCTACATCACGGTAGGTAGTGCATGCACCTTGCACCTTACATCACGATAGGTAGTGCGTGCATCTTTCACCCTACGTCACGGCAGGTAGTGCGTGCACCCTATAAACATTACAACATGTCAGGTAGTATGTACACTTCTTGTACAGTGTTCACCCTACATCACGGCAGGTAGTACATGCGTCCTACACCCTACATCACGGCAGGTAGTACATTCGTCCTACACCCTACATCACGGCAGGTAGTACATGCGTCCTACACCCTACATCACGGCAGGTAGTACATGCATCCTACACCCTACATTACGGGAGGTAGTGCGTGCACCCTGCACCCTACATTACGGTAGGTAGTGCGTGCATTCTACACACTACATTGCGGCAGGTAATACATGCACTGCACCCTACACCTTATACATCTATGTGATGTTGCCTAGACAACATCCAGCAACATCTGTAAGATTTGTTTTCGATATTGTTGCATTTAGAGATGGATTCAGGTGGTGTGCTTCCAATTTTGAGGCCGCGTTGAGTGGAAGTGTTTGCATATTTTTTTCACTTTCATTCAATTCGAATCCATTTCCAGTAATTTTCACGAGTGTGAAATTAAATTAAAATTAAATGAATTTATTAAAATTTACCTGTCGAGAAAGCAGTGGCGAAAAAATGTTCAATCGATAACCGGTTTCAACCAGCTGACCGCCAGATTTTTTGCATGTCAATGTTCGTACCCTGTAGCCGGTTAAGATCCGGTTACCTCAACTCATACAACGGTTGCGAGATATTTTGTGCATTAAATATTTGAAGTTTTTACCGCGCGTATTTGCCCCCACAAATTTAGTAAAATCCCTTACCTTGGGATGAGTAAAATCCCTTACCCTGATCTGAGTAATGTCCCTTAATCCGAACTGCGTGGAGTGGCATATCTTGAATTCAGCAAAATCTCAAATCTTGAATTTAGTAGCATCTCACATTTTAATTTTGTAAAATTCTTCATCTCGTATTTAGTAGAATCCCGCACGTACAAGACATGTTTTATGAAGTTATCCCTACAAGCTACCAGGACTTGCTGAGGTTCGAATGAGACTTTTCGAGAGCCAGATTTCCTAGAGTCTGACTTCGCTTTGGATTAGCATGGCTTCTACTCGGATTAATTGAATTATTTATTTCATCAGCCACGAATATTTTCAACCATACATCACTTATCCCTCATTAGCATCGTATCCTATATGAGGATTTGTATCTTCTTACCGTCTGGCAATTATGATTATGCCGTCATATTATGTTATGCCCTCTGGCAACATCATTTCAATTCACTCCCTGATCCATTAAAATTTTCTGATTATTTTACCAAGTATTTACTTTTCCTGTGCCATCCATGCATAAAGGCTTAGTAACTAGAGATACCGTCAGCAGACGACGGGTTAATGCCATATACTTTTGTTGTCATGAGTAATCGTAGTCATGGTTTAATTAATAAAACTTGAATTATTTAATGTGCTGTTGCCCGACTGGCGTCTGGTAAGGGTGAGCTCGAGAGAGATCTGTCCAAATAGCGCGGAACTTTTTGGACTTATAAGTATGTGGGTCATCCGGACACGGTTTGGCCTGGCAAGAGGGCGTATCAGTGTAACATACATAAATTATGTCACTAACTGGACATAATGACCCACTCTTTTTTCTGAGTGTGGTTACGCCTTTCTGGAAAGGAAATTCCTGCTAGCTTTTTGGCGTCTCTCTTTTAATGCCCAATTATTGGGCACCGCCTTGGAGGTCCTTTGGATGGACAACCATTCACCATTGATCGGTGATCAGCGTAATAAATTTAATATCCATAACAATGTTTAGATAGATTTTTGGGGTAATGGCAGACTAAGAATTACGTGATTCTGTCGCCATGCACTATTGCCAAGGCGGCTTATTTTTGTGTATTTTACTTGCCAGGGGCCATGTTATGTATGTATGTTATAAGCACCCCATGCTTATGGCACTAGTATGGTGACAAGACCGCGAATATTTAATGCTATTGGAACGTGAGGCATATTGAATGTTATTCATTCACTCCTTTAGCGGCGTAAATGATGAAGTACATGAACATTACATTTATTTACTCCTTCACGTCACGATAGCATACATCGTCAAAAAGCTTCAATTACTCGCTTTCAGCATATATCGTCTCAGTCATTTTTATTCACTTTTATTTTTGAGCATTGTGGACGAGGTGCACATTAGTGAAATATTCCCCAGGAGGGTACAGGATGTTAATGCAGGTAGCACTTCTACCAGAATTAAGGTTGAACTCCCTCAAGTTAGCGCTAAGTAGGTTCACTGTCAAATATATTGCGGTGTAACATCTATGGTCTTAATAGCTCATTTGCCTGCATGATTATTCGTCACCGAGGATGAGTCATCGTATATATATATAGGGTACAATTCAACTGTGGGAATTCCTCATCCCTGTAGCCAGTTGAACCTGAAAGTTCAAATTTCAAAGAGATAAAGACCAGACATCGTTACCAGACTAATGAATTTTGTTTGAGGTAACTAGGTAACTCAGGGAGCTCATATACTGATGAGTGATGAAAGACCATTTGAACTCTTGCGTAAGTGAGTGCACGTAACTCTTACGTGTCGCGTAGACCCGCGTGTTACGCAGCACGTGCGCCACGAGATGGGTCAGGAAATGAATACCTTATTGCAAATCTTGGGTGAGATATCGGCGCCTATCCAGACCCTGTTTATAGATTAGGGCAAAACCAAATTAAACGCTAAACCTGTGGTGCTGTCGACCAAGCCTCAGCTTCTGATTGGTTGACCCACATTTTGCTCGAAAAAAATGACCAAGAACTGCTCATTCGATAAAATTCAATGCAATTTGAGTTTTACCAACTTGCTTGTTCGAGAATAAGGGAGTTCTGTGCTTAAAAATCAAATTTGTATTGAAGAAAAATTGGTTATCTTATCTTGGGGCTGCTTGGGGAACTTTTAAATCGGGTCGTGCGGGAAACTGATTGTTTTGTTGGGGGAACTAACACCAATCATCTCGTGTAGGGGAAAATGCCACCTACCCTGTTGGCTTTGTATGCAAACTTGAACGAAGAGGCTCAACACTAACACGCGCACCTGGTAGGAAATATCACGAGGCTGTAGCGTGCTGCCTTTCCTGAGCAGACAAAGAGTGATGTGACGTCATGTTTATGTTGTTAATATGACGTCATGTTGAAATCACTATTGACCATAACGCAAGTTTGTCATGTTGGCAGATCAATGGAAACTTATTCAATATTAAATGATTTCTTATGAAATAAAAAAGGATGGCTTCAGTTCATTATACAGCGCATTCAATTTGAGTATAAAATTAACTCCAGGTATATGACGTCGTTACAGCGTTTAATCAACGTTATTTTAACGTCATATGCCTTATGTGTTAGAACTGTTTTTAAATTAATAATATTGATGCATGATTGGTTATTAAGCTATGACTCATTTAGGTTCTAAATCAATTATGTACTAAATGTATTGAAACTTTTACCAATTAAAATCATACAATTTTCGTAATTATGGTTCACTATAAATTTTATTTTAGGTACCGACGCTGTGATCATCAATTAAATGCAACTGTGATTCTGTTACAACGTGCAATTAATATCGGAAGAAAGCTTCGTCACTGCTATCACTTATTTATTAGTGATGATTTTGTTATTTACAACTTATATTAAAAGTAAACTCCGATGCATTTATTTCTGTAAATTTTTCATCACATCCAAACATGATTTTGTTATTATTTTTAAAACTCGTATGAAAATTATTACATTTCTTCCCGTCATTTCATATAATTAATGTGTACTTGATCAAGCCGCAATCATACAAACATTCCAAAAAAGCGACAGCGGAACCCCTCAGGATTCCTCGTATCAGACGGAAAAACAGCAACCTGCTAGCCTTGACAGCCTCCCCGTACTCCTGCTGCTATGGACCACGCAAGAGAGTTATAGGCGAGTTATGCGCGTGTTATAGGCGGGTCATGGGTGGCCTGCCGCTTGCCGTCGTATGAGGCCCATAGCATGGGATGCATGTTTGTGAGCGATTTTCTTATTTTATTTCTTACTAACCTCGTGTGCCTCAGTCTTTAATATTGAAAACTATCTAGTGATATAGAATAAAATGCAAATATTAAAATAAAAAATACATTTCTTACAAATTAAACTTGAATAAAACTATAATATTTGAAGCTTAAGCCCCTTATCATCCTGATCCACTTGATGGGAAACTCATCCATTTGAAGCGTGACTTGGATAATCCAGCGTGTCAAGGTTACGGGCCAGCGACTGGTCAGTCCGAACGGAATTATAGGACAACTTTCCCTAAAGGTCTTGCTCTTGGGTTACGATTCAGGCAGGATTAGCATTACAACAAACATTTTATTTAGCATTCACAATCACTACGTACGGCACAAACACTACAATCCGACGAAGCAGCACCGGAAAACGCACGCAACTGGGAAATGCCTAGTCATTATTGAGTGTTAGCTGACGTGATTTGTTGTGACTTATCATGGCCCGGCTAATCATCGTTATACGCGCCTCCCCTCGTCTCAGCTTAAGACCCTCGGCCTATATATGCACGTCATCCCCATTTTATTCAGAGGACGAGATGATCTGCCCGCCAAGTGACGAAGAGTGTGGGCTTTGATGCTTATTTTTAATCTCTTTAGAAGACGTTGGTGCAGACTTAACGCCTACATAGCAGGTGACCTGGGTGCAGACTTAACGCCAACAGGTGACCTGGGTGCAGACTTAACGCCAGCACTAGACCTGGATGCAGACTTGACGCCTACAGGAGACCTGGGTGCAGACTTAACGCCTACACGAAACCTGGGTGCAGACTTAACGCCTACAGGTCACCTGGGTGCAGACTTAACGCCTACATAGGAGACCTGGGTGCAGACTTAACGCCTACAGAAGACCTGGTGCAGACTTAACGCCTACAGGAGACCTGGGTGCAGACTTAACGCCTACATAGGAAACCTGGGTGCAGACTTATCGCCTACAGGAGACCTGGGTGTAGACTTAACGCCTACAGGAGACCTGGGTGCAGACTTGACGCCTACAGGAGACCTGGCTGCAGACTTAACGCCTACAGGAGACCTGGGTGCAGACTTAACGCCTACAGGTGCCATGAGTGATAGACTTAACGCCTACAGGTCACCTGGGTGCAGACTTAACGCCTACATAAGAGACCTGGGTGCAGACTTAACGCCTACAGGTCAGGTGGGTGCAGACTTAACGCCTACATAGGAGACCTGGGTGCAGACTTAACGCCTACAGGAGACCTGGGTGCAGACTTAACGCCTACAGGTCACCTGGGTGCAGACTTAACGCCTACAGGTGTCATGGGTGATAGACTTAACGCCTACAGGTGACCTGGGTGCAGACTTAACGCCTACAGGTTACCTGGGTGCAGACTTAACGCCTACAGGTCACCTGGGTGTAGACCTAACGCCTACAGGTCACCTGGGTGCAGACTTAACGCCTACAGGTCACCTGGGTGCAGATTCAACGCCTACAGGTATCCTGGGTGCAAACTTAACGCCTGTGGGTGATCTGGATGTAGACTTAACGCCTACCTGGGTGCAGACTTGACGCCTACAGGTCACCTGGGTGCAGACTTAACGCCTACAGGGACCTGGGTGTAGACTGTGCATTACAGCAAAAAGTCTGTTTTTTTCTGTGAAAGTTTCATTCCAGCAGAAAAAAGTTCTGAAATTGTTGGCCTCACACTCTTACGCACACCGTACTTTCTCTCCATATTCCTACTCTCAGACAAATGAGTGAGCCTTGGTCCAAATACTGAGGCGCTTTCTTACCCACAACACGACCTGCGAGTGGACGTAGCACTGATACGCCCTTTTGTCGGGGTAAACTGGGGGTATCGCTACGTGAACAAAGTCTCGCTCTTGTAGGTGTTACTTGGTTCCGCCACACTTAAATTTGATGACTAACTTGAGGGAAACTTCAATGGTTTGCCTGAAATTTTCTTAAACTTTGTATTCTCTATGAATGATGAAATTTACTGCGTTTAATTCGTCATCTTCTGATGAAGCTCTCGTTACTGAGTATCTTTGAGTCGAATTTACGGTTACATACATTTGTAAATTCCAACTTCGATAAGTTGGCATAAATCACGATTTTTTGAATTTCCGCCGTCATCTGATGATGTACTAATGTCAAGGCAGCATATATTTAATTAAATTTTCCGTTTTATGTCCTGAATGAAAATCGGAGGAAAATTTCTGTGTTAACCTCATCTTCATGTTTGTATGAACACTGCTTTACTTACCCAAGTTGTAGTTCGTTATTCTAATTTTATTCCTACCTTGGCTGTAATTTGTTACTTTGACTGTATTCAAACCTAAGTTGTAGTTCGAAATTTTAACGATTTTCGTACATGAGGCGTAGTTTCGTATTCTAATGTTTTTCGTACCTGATTTGTAGTTTGATATTCTAATGGTATTAAGGCCAGAGTCGTGCAATTGAATTGCTCACTAAAAGTTGTAAATAACTGAAAGTTGCAGTCATTAATTGACTTCATGACTTGCAATGGAAGCTCGAACAGTCTCGTCTGCTGGTCCCTTCGGGCACCACTGCTCAGCACTAGGGGACTCCTGTGATACAACGGAACCAGTACTAGGCTGCACCATCTATATACCAGGGGGACCAGTACTAGGGTACAACAGTCACACACCAGGGGGGTCAGTCCTATTCCAAGGGGACCAGTAAAGTTGTGCAACATTCCCATTAAAAGGAGAGGCAGTACTATGGAGCGACAGTTCCATACCAGCGGAACCAGTCGCATATAGCATAGGTGCCGGTACTGTGCATCAAAAGTCAAATATCAGAGTGACCAGGCCTATGCTAGGTGAGCCAGTACTATGAAGCGACAGTCCCACATCAGAGGGACCAGTTCCATAACAGGAAGAACCAGTCACAAGCACATTTCATACGAGATTTTCACACCGCAAGTAAGAAGCATATCTCGCTTACCAACGCAAGTGGGGGAACCTCGGACGATGTCTTGGCACATCTCGTGCTTGCAAGATCACGCGAGGGAAAGTTGTTGCAGTCGCATTCTTGAGCTCACTCGGACAATCTCCTAACCTTGGAAATAATGGACATCTTTTTAAATTTCTCTGGAGTAAATGTTAATCCCGAAACATAAGCAAAGAATTATCTGCAGCTGTGGGTCCCTCAGGCTCCAAAAGAGAAAAATTGTGTACCGTAGCTTATGTAATGTGATCAGAAAACCCATTTTCATCAATTTTTGAATAATCAATTTGTAAATGTAAGGTATAGCAATTTTATGAACTGTTAATTAAGTTTAAAGATATTATACATAAAGCTGATACCATGGCACATGCCTCTAATTTGTGTTATTGGGACCACCTGCTGGTTATATGAATAATTTAACCACCTTACTAGAATAGGGTCAAGAGGGAATAGCTACACCTGTGGGTGACGGGGTTACTTAGGATCACATGTCAGCAACCTATTAGGGTTATAGTGGAACTCCGCCTTATGAACTCCTGCACCACGTTCAAACTGTTAGAGCGAAAAAAAGTTCAAACTGTTAGATCGAAAAAAAGTTCAAACTGTTAAATCGGAAAAATGTGCTCAGCTGTGCGACCGTGCTTTGCTGTAAGACTCCGGGCACTGCAAAAATATGGAATCGACATAGAAATTGTCGAAATCTATCGATGATAAATTGGGCATCATCAAGCAACATGCGGCGGCATACGGGTTTTTAACCTAATTGCTTAGGAGTAAGGCCAAATAAATGTACGATCTCAACTCTCTTTGGTCAGAAGGAAATAAGATAATTGCTTTTCAGCTTAATGTAGAGAAGGGTAAATATGACTTTTGAGGAGGTCACATACGGATCGAAGTCTTCTCCATTAATTTAAATGTAAAATTATGTTCGCTTTACTAACCGAGTTTGTGCATAAATCAGTTATAAAGTTTATAAGGCGGAGTTCTACTGCAATTGTAATCGCCTGCCAGAAATATTGTTGGTACGTTCACAAGCCTATGAACAGGCGAGAGCAACATAGAGTTACCTACGAGCCTGCCCGTTAATTGATAGTTGAGTCCAACTGAGTTGTATTCAGAAAGCTAGAAGACGCAACACTTTTTTTTTGCCAGATTCCTATATACGCCTTTAATTCCTATACACACCTATAGATTCCTATACAACTATACTTGTCGAATTAGAATAAGTCTACCAGTTAAATCGGGTATAGTTAGACAGTTATATTTAAGGTCCTTTTGTGTCGCCATTTGTAATAGTGGCCTAAAACTCTAAAAAAAGTGGCCTAAACTCTAAAACTCTAAAAAAAGTGGCCATAGGACTAAAACTCTCTTGGAACCTTTTTCTGTCTCCGACAGATGAATTTTAAGCATTTTTAAGTGCAAATTCTAAGTTAAATATTATATTGCGAACGCGTAATATCTGAGTTAGTTGGAAATCAAGTTGATTGTTGTAGTAAATGCACATACGTAATCCATAAATCGATACCTCATTAATTAGCTGAAAATGTTACCCTATGCAGTTTTCGACAAACTTGCCAATATATCCATACTAATATATCATTTGGTTTTTCCTTTCAAACTTAAACTTGCTAATATATCCTTTGGTTTTTTTCTTAAAGACCTACACTTGCTAAGAAATCCTTCGGTTTTTCCCTGAAGACTTAAAAACTTGCCTTTCCTTAAGGCAAGGACAATATATACCTAAACCTTATAACCTTTGGTCTTTCCTTAAAGACTTAAACTTGCTAATATATCCTTTGGTATTTCCCTAAAGTTCTATGTTCAGGATAATATTTTCTGTGGCGCTGTAAGATACAGTTAGTTCATCACCGCTTTGAATTAGGCCACAATATAAATAACTAACTTCAAAGTAATTGATGTAACTTGAGCAGGTTGTTTTTGTGGGCAAAGCCAACGTACGTATTCATGAGCCTGAGTTCATTTGTTTAGCAGATGTCCGTGGCAATCGGGTTCGCTAAAGGTTAAGGTTTCTTAACACGGAACACTAAAAGAAAACTCGTTTAAACTGCCTCCGCTTTCCCTTGGCCAGAGAACTTGAAGTCGTAAGGTCAGGTGGATATTTGATATGGGTTAAGTTAATGTATCTGGATGCAACATACGAGAGGAGAAAGAATGTGGATGCAACATACGAGAGGAGAAACAATGTGGGTGCAAAATATGAGAGGTCAAAGAATGTGGGTGCAACACACGAGAGGACGAAGGCATATAGGTTTAATGTACACGAAAGGGGTAATGCCTGTGGACGCAACATACTAGAATGAAAATGCACGTGGATGATGCAGTCGCCAAACCGACTAAATCTAGTTCAGCAGGCACAGCTATTGCGGGAGAATCTGGGCTAAGGTTTTATCACATTGACCTCATTGTTTAAAAGTCGCCTAACGGGTGAGGATAATTAGCTTGAGGATAGGGATACGTAGCTTGGATGAGGTGATACGTACTTTGAGTAGGATACGTACATTGTGAAGAAGGATATTCGTCTGACGAAGGATTGATCCAGCTATAACTATGCATCAGGCAGCTTACAGCCATCACAAAATTTGCGATAACGGGATTCAAGAGAAAACTTTTTTGATGTATAATCTCACCCATCTCAGGTTGGAATAATTTCACACGCATTGTGGTTCTTGCCAACGGTGTTTGGTGAGTGCCAAATGTTTATTAAAGAAAAGTAATGAAGAACGATACAAGACATATTTATGCAACAATTATGCAAAGCACAAATCGGGGTGCTGCAGCTAGGTGGCTAAAACTCACCAATTATTCAGATAAAGCTCGGATTGTGAATTTTTTATGTTAGGTCGTAAAATGCTTCCCTATGCTGACTGAAAGGCCGTAGTGAGCAACATATACCGTACGCAGGGACAAATCTGTGTATAATTGTACATCGTGTGTACTGGAGAAAAACCTTCACATTCCAGAAAACGGAATTCTGAACAAAGTAATATGAGATAACAGCATTCAGGATGGAGGCATTTGAGGTAACGGGACTTGGGACCAAGTAACTTGAGATAACGGCATTTGGGTTAAAGGAATTGGAGATGATGGGATTCTGGATGGATAGATTTGAGATAAAGGGATTTGAAGTAAAGGTATTTGTGACAACTGTACTCGGTATATTGTGTAACTTAACTTCTATTTCCCTGATGAGTTTCCCAGAAACAGCAATCTCGAGAGTAAACTATTCGATCTTTAACAGAAAATTAATAACTAAAGAATACTAAGTTTGGTGACGATAAAGCAGCGGCGCAGAGACGATGACAGACGAAGGCAGGAGGAGAGACGTGCGAGGACTGGCGCTGCTGCTGCTGCTGTCATGCCTCGCACACGAGACTTCTGTCCACGCCGTGAACAACGTGAGTACAACGGGGTCCAACCCTAGTGGCATGAGCCCTTAACCCTCTACTGCCGTATGTCACTCTCCGGGAACATAACTTCTAACGTAAATTATACGTAAACTATTGAGTGTAGCAACCTGAGGAAGTTTGTACGCAACAGAGAACATTTTAAAGTTGTCGCACGTGGCGGCAACCTTCAGTGCAAGTCATTTTGCGCTCACTAGAACGTATCTTTTTTGGGAAGTAGGCTTGTGACAATATTGCTCCGAGTACTCATGTCAGGCGGCAGAGGGTTAAGTAGTGATCCCTTATGGTTGGAACTCTCATGAGTGAATCCTCATAATGTGAACTCTTATGGCGTAAATCGTCCCAGTGTGAACCCTTACGTTCTGAACCCTGATGTTGTGATCCTGCATGCAGATATGTACCCTTATATTCTAAACGTTTATGTTGTGATCCTTCAGATATGAACCCAATGCTTTGAACCCTTAGTGCGTTGAGGGGCTGGGGTTTTACTATTATATTTATTTGGAGGACGAATTCAACCTCTAACCGAATAAACGATCTCATTAATGTTGTTACAACCCTAAGATCGACGAAGGGTCGTTGGTTCGGGTGCGAAGGCAAGGAATTTCAACACCTCAACTCATCCCCGGACCTGTGGGGGAACTAAACGTTCCAATCCCCACCAACATCGCAGTCTTTGGGGGTGAGTCCTCCAATTAGGGGAATTTTTTCTTTTGACAAAGTTGGCGGTTTTCTCTGTAGTTCTAAATTTTGAAGTGGGTCTCACACGATGTGTAGAAATTCTGGTGGAATTTTTAAGCTAAGATGCCAGGCAGTGGGGCCGTGTTTGGTTGGGATGAGTTTCAGTCACTCGGTGGCTTCTCTGAAAGTGAAAACATTTTTCCACGGACGATAATTGACTGACTGAATTTTTTCAGGGTGGGAAACTCCCTACATGGGATTCCGTCATTTTTATTCACTATATCTGGAGTGCAAACTTTATGCCACTTTCCGTATGGGGACAATCGAATAAATTTCAACTGTCCAACCTCAGGATAAGCGAAAGAAAACAGCTGCCTGTATAATTCTCGTAACTAATATCATATCATGTTGTAATATCATACACAAAGTTACTGGGTCTCTGCAAGCGGGCCCTAACGCACGAGGATGAATCAAACTGGATCAGAAAACTTTCAAAGGCCATAAGGTTTACTTAAATTTCATGGAAAACCGGCATCCACGACACAGGACTATCACTAAATGCAAATAGGTTTACGAATACAGACATTATATGGACATTAATTACAGATATTTACAATCATTACAACGTGCGGTAGGGCAGGCAAAAGTAGGCTGCTTACTAGCAATCCGCTGCTTCCCGCGAAAACTACCTACGCATACTTTTTCTCTTCAGTCTCTGTTAGAGAGGTGCGGCGACTGAAGAAAACTAATAGCGCGGCCATGGCTGGCCCGCTACAATGTCAAACTTGAAGCTACTAATTCTTTAATACTGGGTATAAACAGTTAATTTATCAAATTAAATAGGAATTGCAATCCTGAATTTGTTTGCTTAATGCCAAGAAGAACTCTAATTCGACAAACGCCATTTACACCGCCGCTGCAAGTGAATCCAATTTACTTCCCCTCACAAACATGAAACTTGAATTCATCTGACGCCACCTAAGCCTGTCGGCGCAAATGAATTCCATTTAATTCATCCTACAAACATGAACCATAATTCCCCTTCCCTCGGCAGGTGCTAACGCAGTGCCGGACTCCTGCCCCCGCAACCGCGTGGCGGTGGAGGATGGATCCTGCCAGCAACTCCTGACGCAGGGCAACTGCTCGGTCAATGAATACGTCCTGCTCAACCCAGAGACTAATAAGGTGGGGTCCTGCTCAACCCCGATACTAATAAGGTGGGGTCCTGCTCAACCCCGAGACTAATAAGGTGGGGTCCTGCTCAACCCCGAGACTAATAAGGTGGGGGGTCCTGCTCAACCTCGAGACCGATAAGGTGAGGACGCGTTCTGTTCAGTTGATTAATGCTCATTTGCGTTACTTATTCATGTTTTGCTCCTGATACTTTCCCCTCCCGTCCGCAGGGCTACTGCGCTCCTCGCCTCTGCCCCCCCGACCGCATCTTCATCTTCAGCACGCAGCTCTGCCACGACCCCCGCGAGCTTAACATCTGCCCACGTAAGTGTGATGTAGGGTGACGTATAGTGATGTAAGGTGATGTGATGGTGGGGCTGTGTGGTGGGATGGTGTCTGGTTATAACTTGTGGTGTCTGGTAATTCGTAGTGGCTAAGACGTTGACGAGTAGTGGTGTGTAATGGTGACGATACGTGATGAATGGTGGTGCTATATGTATTAACTGATTTAGGTGCCCCGTGCGCTTACAGGAACCAAACCACAAATACCCCCACACCGTATTCTCTAATGTCTAACCGATGCCTCCAGGGTATTTTTAAGAAACCTACAGCCACCCTATACATAACACCCACCTGCCGTATAACCTAACTTGAGCCACCGTGCATTTATAAGAACCAATCGTACTACATGACACCCGGTCTCGTATTGCTTCACAACACTTACACGTCGTATAACCTAACTTGAGCCACCGTGCATTTATATTTTATATTTAACTTGAGCCACCGTGCACCGTGCACGGTGGCTCTGCTTGAGCCACCGTGCACCAATCATACTACTTGACATCGGTCTCTTATTGCTTCACAACACCCGCCCGCTATATTAACCACCTGCGCTGTATTAACCACCTGCGCTGTATTAACCACCTGCGCTGTATTAACCACCTGCGCTGTATTAACCACCTGCGCTGTATTAACTGTATTAACCACCTGCGCTGTATTAACCATCTGCGCTGTATTAACTGTATTAAACACCTGCGTTGTATTAACCTCCTGCGACGCCTGTGCCACAGCGGGGCGGGAGCTGTTCGAGTCGAGCTACGGCACGCCGGTGTGCCAGTGTCCTGACGGCACCTACGAGGGCGACGATGACCTGGACGATGACGTGTGCGAGCCGCTGCTGGGACAGATCGCCAACTGCCCTCCAGGCCAGGTGACGTGTAGGAATGCGTGGCTTCGCTGGAAATTGCAAATAGATAGGTTTTACAGCTTAGGTTTTTTGTTGCAATCATGACTGTACTAATTACTGATTTATCTGTGTTCTAGAATTTTCGAACTGACGATGGAGCTGGACTCCGAAACGTTTTCTTTAAAGATACTATGAATTTTTGTGGAGTTTTCTTTGCTTTTAGGTTTTTACTGATTTAGGCTTCCATGCGCTTATAGGAACAAAACAATCAAACCAAAAATACACCCATACCGTATCAGCTAACCAGTGCCTCCTGGGTATTTATAATAAACCAACAGCCACTTTTTACTTAACACACGCCCGCTGTATAGCTTAACTTGAGCCACCGTACATTTTAGGAACCAATCACACCACTTGACACCCGTTCTTGTATTGCTTCACAACGCCCACCTGCGCTGTATTAACCACCTGCACTGTATATTAAACATCTGCGCTGTATTAACCACCCGCGACGTCTGTGCCGCAGCGGGACGGGAGCTGTTCGAGTCGAGCTATGGCACGCCGGTGTGCCAGTGTCCTGACGGCACCTACGAAGGCGACGATGACCTGGACGATGACGTGTGCGAGCCGCTGCTGGGACAGATCGCCAACTGCCCTCCAGGCCAGGTGACGTGTAGGAATGCGTGGCTGTGTGCTGCTGGCATGGCTGTGTGAATTGGTAATTTGCGCTACACATAAAGCTATCTCCCAAGGCATATGACGGTGAAATAACGTTTATCATGAGTTTATTACATTGAAGCTACGTTTAGTCAGCGTTATTTTAAAATCAAATGCCTGATAAAATAGTTTTTTAACGCTATGCATAAAGCTATAGGTTTAATAAAGGTTAGGTACTCATATATCTAATTAGCCAATAATGTCGGTGCTAGGCAGGTCTTGTGGTTATCAAGTAGAAATTAAAGACCATAAAGAAAGTGCTGTGGTCTGCGGTTGAAAAGTAGTCAGTAATGTCGGTACTGGGCAGGTCTTCTGGTTCCGGTCCCTGGACATGGGCCCAGAGTGCGTCCCCGATCCTTGCAATGGACTCAACCTCAAGAGGGGACCCAACGACCTACCCTTCATACCGTCGCTGATCAACGGCAAATGTTTCCAGATGGGGGCGGTAATTTTGAAAATTAACTAATCAAAACAATGAAATGGTTTTGAATATTTTTTTTTTAATGATCGTATCTAATTTTTTGACTGATTTTTCGTACGAATTGGAATTAATATTTCTCATATTGTTTCCTAAATAAATTATTTTTCTACAGTCCGTAGGAGTCTGTCCCAACAACACCTGGTATGGTCTCGCCCTGGACTCGCTGAAGGGGGTGTGTGCCACCTTGGAAGAATTCGGGTACAACGTCTTTGACCCTGAGACTCTACGCACTTTAATCAGTACCTTAGGACCCACAATAACAGAAGGGTCTGATCCGGTAGGGGCTGGAGTTGCAGGTGCAAGTGCGACAGTATTTCCTGACGGTGGCGTACAAGCCTCAGTTTCTGTAGGAGGAATACAGACGTCTGCGTCAGCTGGAGGATCACAAAGTTTCTTGCAAGCTACTCCCGGGACTCAAGTTAGTTCATCACTACAACCAGTCGAACAAATCAACCAAATTCAGCAGCAGATAACCTTGCTGCAACAACAACTTAAGAGACTGCAAGATACTTTGGGGCAGCAAAGCATCCAAACTACTTCACCTGCACAACGAAGAACTAACGGCGTTGGTGTAAGAAAGCTTGATATTGGTGAAAACTTGATTACTTTGAATGGTCGCAGCCAAACGCTGTCTAATCAAGCAGGAACATCGCCAATTTTCTCATCTGCCTCAACTACATCATCTTCTTCTCTTCTCTCCTCGCCGTCGGTTGTAAGAGCGAAACTGGAGTCACGTATTACTGATGTGAGTGACGCTCCTTCGTCAGTACGAACGCCTCATTCGATAGCTCAACCTTCTCCATCGTTATCCCATCGTTTCTCCACAACCAGCATAGGGTCATCACCTCGGCCTAATCCATTCACCAGTCAAACAACCGCGCAAGTGCAACCACCCCGAATAACCACCACCGTGGGGCGTGATAGGGCCATTACATTCCCCAACGGTAATTACCCGCCAGCCAACCGAAGAGCAAATACCCATTACTCCCCTCAGAACAATAGACGAGTCCTCTCGCCCGCTCAGACTCGTTCCAACGTACAAATTCAAGTTCAACCTTCCGATTTTATTCAAATTCAGCATCATAATCCACAGCAGCGAATTCATAATTCGAATTCACTGGAGCTGCACACCGCGTTCGGAAAACCTTTCGCCGGTCAGGAACTTATCAGCGCTCGGTCGCCGGCGTTCAGGAGTGGAGTGAACAGTGCGCAGGAGTGGCATGGCGGGGGCCCTTCGTTCATTCCGAATGACTCCCTAGAACAATCTTTGTCCCCTAACTTCTTCCTTGGGTTAGTGAAACTTGAGACTTTTCAATTACTCTGTAGATAATCACACACCAAAATTTACAAACTTGTGCTCTGTACGCTTTGTTTATGAAGCAACGAAGAAATTATAATATTGACCAACATTATCATTTTACGATTATTAAACTCTCTGTTGAACATTTGGTCGTTTTCCTCTAATTATGGCACCCGCGACCTTTCCAGGGGTCGGAGGAAGAGGTCAACCAACCTCACTGACGAGGGCCCGACGGCTCGGCGCATCCGACGTCGCCGGTCGCCTCTACCGCACGCGGCGCCGAGCAACGTCTTCGAGAGCCGCCTTGTGGGGTGCCGTGGCGGTGCCATCAGGGACATCAACGCCAAGTGTCGCAACACGTACGATCATAATTATACCAAATCAGCAAATATCTTGTCATTAGCGCATTTTCTCATTTATGGAAAAATGCCCTATTGTGCTTGCCATGTCCGTCCGTCCGTCTGTCTGTCTGTCTGTCTGTCTGTCCGTCCGTGGCTTCACGTTTTCGTCGACGAGAAAATGCGCTCTCTGTCGCTCACTGCAGTGAGTACTGAGTTATATTTTATAATATTTGTTGAGTATCCAAGTTGTGCATATTGACAGCGATTTTTCATGTATAGTTGGGCTCAGAATGCCCGGTATAGTAGAGGATTACTTAAAGTAGGTTCGCTAGCGTGGACATAGGCAGTGCTATCAGGCACTCACTGCATGAAAATGTTATAGGATATTGTATCTTTCTTAATATGTCGATTATGATGAGAATGCCAACACTAGTTAGGTGTTTAGAAACATGAACTTTCATTTCCTATTGCAGGTCTTGGGGGAAATCACGATACCCTGATTGATTACACGTATAGTCAAAGGACACAAGTCGATGATAACTGTCGAGTTGATTACTATGGAATTATGTCGAAATCAAATAGGTCACTACCACTACGTGCCCAATGTGATTAGTTGTGCTTATAGAGTAATCTTTTGGATTGAATTATTTAATGAATTGTTGATCTCATGACGAGGAATCCAACGATGGTCTCAGTCAAGGGACGCCATTAACCCTTGATGTGATCAGTCGAAGGACGCCTCTAACCCTTGATGTGATCAGTCAAGGGACGCCTTTAACCCTTGATGTGATCAGTCAAGGGACGCCTTTAACCCTCGATGTGATCAGTCAAAGGACGCCTTTAACTCTCGATGTGACCCGCCATGTTCCCCCAGGATCCTACCAGCTCGCATCCCGAAGCGCCCCGTACGCGCCGCCCCGCCCACCCCTCCCCTCCAGTCCTGCAACGGGGTAACTACTCGTACTCGACCCTCTCCACAAATTCACAAAACTGTCAAGTGTTCAATATTGTCATTTATATAATTCACTTAAATAAATGAATATATGATGCTTCTAATATGCTATTAAATTTATATTTGATTAGATCGCACGTGTCAGCCCGCGTGATAGTTGCCTCTATCACAAATAATCGTCATAGAAGTAGCGATTATTTAACATAACACCTATTCTCATCATTTACGTCACCATTTCATTATTGATATCACTGAAAGTAATTATAACATTTTGGGCATATTTAAACATAATATGCATACTATCAGTTGAAAATATTTTTTTTGTTACTTGAAAGCATGTTTCGATGCCTCACAGCTTTAAATGAATTAAAAATTATGGACAGAGTTGAATTGGATTTGGTTATAGTTAAACAATTTTGATACAATAACGATATTTTTGTGATTAAACGTGTACATTTAATCCCCAGGCCTTCAACATCTTCAGGCGCTGTGTGCCCCAAGCCGATGCCCAGAACTCCGTCAATGCCTTTGAACTTATCAGCGCTCGGTCGCCGGCGTTCAGGAGTGGAGTGAACAGTGCGCAGGAGTGGCATGGCGGGGGCCCTTCGTTCGTTCCCAATGACTCTCTAGAACAATCTTTGTCTCCTAACTTCTTCCGTGGGTTAGTGAAATTTGAGACTTTAATTGCTCTTTAAATAATCACTCACCAAAATTTACAAACCTGTGCCCTGTACGTACATAGTTTACGAAGCAACGAAGAAAATTTTTAATATATACCAACATTCTCATTTTACGATTATTAAACTCTCAGGTGAACATTAGTTCGTTTTTCCCCTAATTATGATACACGTGACCTTTCCAGGGGTCGGAGGAAGAGGTCAACCAACCTAACAAACGAGGGCCGGACGGCTCGGCGCATCCGACGTCGCCGGACTCCGCTACCGCACGCGACACCGAGCAACGTCTTCGAGAGCCGCCTTGTGGGGTGCCGCGGCGGTGCCATCAGGGACATCAACGCCAAGTGCCGCACCGCGTACGATCATAGTTGTACAAAATCAGCAAATATCTTGTCATTTTTATTATTTGTTGATCCAAGTTGTGCGTACTGCCTGCGTTTTTTTATGTATAGTTGGACTCAGAATTTCCGGCATAGTATAGGATTATTTAAAGTCAGTGCTCTAGCGTGGCCATGGGCAGTGCTATCAAGAGCTCAAAGTATGGAAATGTCATAGGATAATGAATCTTTGTCAATATGTCAAGTGTGATGATAATACCAAGACTAGTTAGGTGTTTAGATACCTACCCTTTCGTGACTGACGGAACTTCTCGGTCCCAAACCACACGGTACGAATAGCATTGACAGCGGTAAATTTAACCGAAACGAAAGGGTTTAAGTTTTCATTTCTTATTACAGTTCTTCGGCAAATATTGCGATACCCGGATTGATTAGTCAAGGGATATAAGTCGACGATAGCCGTCGAGTTGATTACAATGGAAACATGTCGAAGTCAAATAGGTCACTACGTGCCCGATATGATCAGTCGTGCTTATTTAGTTATCTATTCTACTGAATTATTTATTGAATTGTTGGTATCATGAAGAGGAATCCATCGATTGTATCAGTCAAGGAACGCCTTGAACCTTTGATGTGATCAGTCAAGGGACGCCTTGAACTCTTGATGTGATCAGTCAAGGGACGCCTTGAACCCTTGATGTGATCAGTCAAGGGACGCATTGAGTCCTTGATGTGATCAGTCAAGGGATTCCTTGAACTCTCGATGTGATCAGTCAAGGGGCGCCTTTAACCCTAGATGTGATCAGTCAATGGACGCCTTTAACCCTAGATGTGATCAGTCAATGGACGCCTTTAACCCTCGATATGATCAGTCAAGGGACGCCTTGAGTCCTCGATGTGATCAGTCAAGGGACGCCTTTAACCCTTGATGTGATCAGTCAAGGGGCGCCTTTAACCCTTGATATGATCAGTGAAGGGACGCCTTTAACCCTCAATATGATCAGTCAAGTCTACTCGACCTTCACCACAAAATTACATAACTGCCAAGAGTTTAATATTGTCATTTTAATCATTTTCTTCAATAAATGAATATATGTAACTACCATTCAATTCGCATTATATGATACATTCATTTAATTCATATTTATTCGCACACTATTCAATTGTTGTTTGATTAGATCGCACGTGCCAGCCCGCGTGATTGTTGCCTCAATCACAAATAATCGTCATAATAGTAACGATTATTTAATGTAACACATATTCTCTTCATTTACGATGATGCTTCACAGCTCTAAAAGAATTAAAAACTATGGACAGAGTTGAAAAAAACTATTTTAGCGTGCATTTGAAATGATTATAATTAAACAATTTTGATTCAACAATATTATTTTTGTGGTTTAACGTGCACATCTTCCCCCAGGCCTTCAACATCTTCAGGCGCTGTGTGCCCCAAGCCGATGCCCAAAATTCCGTCA
The DNA here is from genome assembly GCF_000764305.2 of Hyalella azteca. NCBI lineage: Eukaryota > Metazoa > Arthropoda > Malacostraca > Amphipoda > Hyalellidae > Hyalella > Hyalella azteca. The sequence goes on along the minus strand of NW_025945013.1, from coordinate 1,936 downwards.
ATGCATTTGCCCTCGGTTGAGGCGCTTCCAATTTCGTTTAGCTGCAATTTTTCGCTGAATTTATTTAGCTATAATGCTAGGTAATTTTTTAGAAAAAAATTAGATATTTTAAAAATTATATTGTGCTCTCTAGTTCGGATAACGAGAACAGACTTTTATTCAATGGCAGTAAAGGGAAGAGGACGATGATCAGTGCAGGCTTGGAAACGAGAACGTTTTTAATGGAATTTAATATTCATTTAAATAGTTAAAGTAATTAAAAGACTTATCAAGACCCTGAAATATTTCTTTAAATATTCTCTTGAATAAATATTGACATTTCAATCCTTTTTTGTATGTTTACGAGAAGATGAAGTGGGTTTTGTTGAAGAGTTGAACTTATATGAGTGTACAAATATACGCTTGATATCCCTCGAACGTTTTTCTCCCTGTTATCTTACACACTAATCGAAAAATATTAATTGCATGCAAACTTTATCCCCATCAATTTATCATTTATCACACTGAGACACAGGATATGGAAGGAGTGTTGCTTCCTCCGTGCTGGGGCACACGCGAGGGAAGTAGGGTTACTTCCCTCTTTACAATGATACACCGGTAAAAATCTAAACAATAGCCGTAGATATGTTATCGATGAGCTAGATTGCCATCCAGATAAATTAATAGTGGACAAAATTGAATTATTTTTTAGTCTCTGTCTAATAAATTGTAATCAATTACCTATAAAGGGAAAACTGCCGAAATCTTCTCTTCTCCAAGAAAAGAGTTCTGTTGCGTGTAGTAAGAGTTGTGGTGGTAGAAGCGCCTCAAAGTCCTGTCTCTTCCAAGAGACTGGAGTAATTGCCAGCTAAAGAAGTAGGAACATGATGCTAAAACTTTCGTCGGTGCAGCGTCATATCGGATCCAAGTTAAATAGGAACCTTTCATAGGAAACAGTGCGGTCTGCGCTGCGCTCATGGTGCTGAAAGAGACTCTTAATTATTATTCCGAAGTTTATTTCCAAATGGTGATATCACAAAAGCACATCAGCATTGAATTTAATCATTACATTTCTCGGAGTTGGTTTTCTAACGATAAAAACTTCCTAGTTTTCCACTTGGGTTGATTCTGAGCTGAGCTAATGTAGGTGAATTATCCAATTAAATATATGAACTAATTTCCCATATTTAGCGTGATGTACTTGTGCAAATTTTTTTCGATCTTTCAGCCAACTAATTTTGTATCAGTTAAAATATAAAAGAAAATAAGTTTAGCTTATATAAATTCAAATTAAAACTTAGCGATGACGCGCACGTTTTTCAATTCTCATTGAAACGAAACCTTAGCTCTGTAAACAATGTGCGGCATGACTGCTTTGGAGATCCGAAATAGTTGTACCTATAAATTTTCAGTATTGTTTATGCAATATTTAAATTACAAAATTAATGATCTTGAAATTTTGTTTATATTCGTTGCTGAACGGATAGCGGTGCCTTATGATTTCTCACCCGTTTCGCATGGAGCCTAAAATTAAAAAGCTTTCTCACACGCCAGTCAGCGTTTAACGATTTGGATTTGGGGCGTGATGACTCTGAAGGGAAGAACATTTCTGTGTCAGGCCTTTGCAACGGCCATCAGCCACGCATCACATATTCTTTTGTTAGGAGGAAGAAAGGGAAACTATAAACAGCAAAGAGGGTGTGAAAATTCGTGTTAGGGGCAAGATGAGAGCTAGGTGAAAAGAAATCAAGAGGAAATTCAAATGGTTTATTATTGCTATTATTATTATGCTATAGCTATCTCAGTTTTTGCCCTGTGTAATTTAACATTTACGGTAGTTATGTGGCCTCTAATGCCCTAAGTGACTATCTGTGTAATATTGAATTATTATGGTTTGGTTATTCCATCTTTATTATACTGCTGCTCAGTGCTCACTAGTCTCTACTGTCCCGTGTCC
>NW_025945012.1:0-12096 GCF_000764305.2 Hyalella azteca | reverse complement strand
GTTTAATATGAGCGAAATAGGACTAGTCTGATTGGTGCCACAATATGCTGAACAATATAAACAATGCACATAATATATATTAATCAGTATATATTCATAACATAAATTATTAATAATTAAATAGTTAAATTAAATAATAATAACAGCAACAATAATAATTGTTGTTGTTGTTGTCAGAGAGCTTGTGGAGACAAATGCTCATGTGTTAACCAGCAGACCTTGGTAGCTGTGAGTTAGTTAATAATTTATTTATTTATTTACTGAATACTTTTTATAATTAAATTTAATAATGATTAAAATTACTATTATTTATTTAACATCTATCTATAACCCAATATCTCGTAATATAATATATCACATATATATTATTTACTGTAGTAAAAGTATGCATAATCCTAATCCTACATTATATTTATTTCCTTATATTAATTCTATATAATCCTATATGATTAGATTGAGATTATATATTCATAATAATCTTCAGTATATTGATGATAAGATGATGGCGCTCTGTCATTGGTCGCCATTTGTCGGGCAATGATAGCGCCACACAAGATGGCGGCTGCTGGCATGCCACATGCCACATGCCACGCAGGATATTCACTGCCGCTCTCCCACAGGGAGAATGTTTGGCTCGTCATCACGTCTCTGTGGCCCACTGGGAGACCAGCGGTGCCCAGTGACGCCGACCTGCAGGCGGCGTATCTAGACTACCAGCGATACCTGCGAGACCGGCGAGGCCGACGAAAATAATGTGAGTTTGAGTTTAATGAGGCTGTGTGTGTTTTTGTGTGGAAGTAATGCGGCCGTATGTTTGTTCTGTATATATGACGCATGGATGACTCTTGCTTTACTGTTATTAATATATAACCTCACTCGCGTTCTAGCCAGTCTATCTTTAGTTCGATATAATTTTATATAATTAGTGTTTACGTGGTTTTATTTGTAACGCAATTAGTTCGATATTTTGCTGAACGAGTTTCAATGAATTAACATAATTCAATTAACATAATTGTAACATGAACATAATTCTTGTATTGTTGCAGGTCAGAGCTGAGTCGTCCACCTCGCTTGTTCCTCACGTGTTGCTGGCGTTACAACTGAATGATGGGGACGATGTGGTGAATGATGGTGATGGTGAAGGCAAAAGTAAAGTAAATATGTTCGTAAATGACAAGACGAATTGATAATAAGTGAAGGAAGACAGAGAGAGAGAAAAAGAGAGAAGAGTCAAGATGCTAACAGCTGGTCTCATTCCGTGGCCAAGTCTGCCCTTCAGAAGGGATTCGCCAACTCTATGCGGGGTATGTTCTTTTATGAATTAGATTGCGTTTAGCGGAATATCTGAGTGTGTTAATTTGAAATTGATTGGTGCAGTTAGGTTTCCGGTGTACGATTATCAGAGGAAGGATCGAAATCTTTTGGCCCGTACGCAATCGTCTTGAAAATTTTTGTGATCTAGCAGGAAAAATCTTGCGATGATGTTGTGGAGTTTAATCATAAACAACAATTAGCTGTTTATGTTGATATAAATCAACATAATAGTTGTTGATATAAAGTATGAAATTGTCATTCCTGAGCCTGTTAAACTGTCAGAAGTGTTGATGCTAAGATCAAGAAAAGGATAGATTGCGGAATTGTTAAGAAATGAACCCGTCAGTGGGCATCGCCTGTGATGATCGCTCCAAATTGTGATGTTTCTTTGTGTTTGAAAATCGAGTTTTGAAAAGCCTACAATTTTCTCAAAACAGATAAATTTTGAAATGACGAATGCAGAAAGTGTGATTAATTAGAAGCATAATGAAGATAAGTGCAATGAAAAATTAGGCTTAACTTAAGCATTTCTATAAATGCCTTAGACTGAACACTTAATTAGTTATATACTTATTTTGATTCTTATAATGTTCAGTATGAATTCAATGTTCCTTTGGTAGGAAATGTGTGGATTTATTTGTAATACTTATGATCATTTGGTCTTGATTTACTGATTTGTTTGTATCTTGATATGTTGGAACATTCATGTATTAGCGTTACGTTGTTATCCCTGTAGTTATAAGAGCGGAGTGAGCCTCTTGTTGCTCACGTCTTCCGCCAGGGCGTTTCTCGCCACCAAAATTACATGAGGGATTAATTAGACTTTCTGTTTTGTGTAGGATTTACTAGACCATATCAGCGTTATATATCTGTGTGCCATTAATTATTCTAATAAACACGTGATTAAAATTGCCACACTCGTTTCATTCGCCATAGTCGCCACCCAGTTCGAAATTCTCGCAGTCATTGCGGCCGTTCGCCGCAGAGACGTTCGCAAACGCGCAAATCTAGGCCGTTGTTGCCTACTTCACCTCGCGCCCAAGCAGTCTAGCGATGATATGGCCTAATCTGCCACGAACAGCGCGAGGCCTCGGTCGGCAAAAGCTGCGGCAGGCAACCGGCCGCACCTCTGCCGCGGCCTACGTCGAATATGCCGGCGGTAACGGTTCAAGCTTTGAGGAGGCAGGGAGAGGAAGGGGGTGAAGGGTGAGGACGGCGGAGGTATATTGAAAGAACCTTCTAGGCATGAATCTCCATATGGAGCTTTTACCGGAAGAAACTGATTGAATTATTCACTTTTTTAATTTCTCTAAAATTATGAGGTTTACATGATTCTTTATTTTCTAAATTTTTTTTCGACAGTTCTATTCTATTCTATACTACAGCGAATACATGTCGCCAGTATTTGTGGAACTAGTTCCATCCAGTATTTTGTGTATTCAGTTTATTGACATAAATTCGATGAAAAACGCGAAATCGGTATATAATCTGAAAGTAAATATAATATAAATTTACAAAATAATAAAAATACTAAATGAACGCAAACGGTAACTGCCAGGCTACTGCGCATGCGCGACAGCGAACACTGCAGCGCATGCGCAGTTGACCACCCTGGCGTTGCGCTGGGGCGAGCGTTGGCGCAGGCAAGTTCACCCGCGGCTGGCTTCCAGACTGCGGCGATTTCTGACTGGGCAGGGACTCGGTTATATAGGACCATGAGATGCGAGTTGCATTAATTAATTTTCAACAAGAAATTTGCCTGATTTGCCTCGAGGACTTTGACAAAACCATAAACCGTTTAATAGGGACCATGAGATGCTAGGGACCATGAGATGAGATGGTCACGGTCGTGATGGTGCCGTATCCCGCCGGCCGTTTGTATTATTTTTACGTGCTGCCTTTGGTATTATTTGTAGTCACACGAAACAAACTATCAATAATAATATCAATCAATCAATATCAAATTATACAACTATCATTCAAATAAGAAAAAAATCTTTCTTCCATAAGACCAGACCAAATTACTAATCAATAATATTCAATAATTTGCGTTCTGCTACATGGGAGGAGAAGCAAAGCGTTGTTACCCATTGTGTTTCTCGTGGACTTTAAATCGTAATTTGCTTGCAAATGCGACTTCCCTGCAATGAAGCGAAAAACTAAGTTTAGGAAAGTTCGTGAAAGTATTTAATAGGATTAAGTTGACAGTCTTCAGAATCGAAGGATATTTTCACGCTAGTATTGAAGTTATACACACCAAATTACATATATCTGATGGGTCTAACTTTTGACCCGGCAACAAAATCTCAAGGAAGAGGTTCTCACATCCAATGTTTTTAATAAATTAGATAGAAGGATAATAAAATATTTAAAAGATGGCTGTTCACGCGTTACAAGATAAAATTTTACTTTCGTCTGTCAAGTTTTCGACTAAGAATAGAAAATTTAAACTTGATCGTAAAAAAGGAATTTTTTAGGAATAGTTCGTCTGTACCAGACAGGCGATCTGCTCCCCAGCCTGCGTCACACCAGACAGGCGACCTACGCCCCCAGCCTGCGTCGCACCAGGCAGGCGACCTGCGCCCCCAGCCTGCGTCGCACCAGACAGGCGATCTGCGCCCCAGCCTNACATGTGCGACGTAATTCCATAATAAAGCCACCGCCGCATGTCCTTAAGAAGCCACCATTTGTTACATGTGCGACGTAATTCCATAATAAAGCCACCGCCGCATGTCCTTAAGAAGCCACCATTTGTTACATGTGCGACGTAATTCCATAATAAAGCCACCGCCGCATGTCCTTAAGAAGCCACCATTTGTTACATGTGCGACGTAATTCCATAATAAAGCCACCGCCGCATGTCCTTAAGAAGCCACCATTTGTTACATGTGCGACGTAATTCCATAATAAAGCCACCGCCGCATGTCCTTAAGAAGCCACCATTTGTTACATGTGCGACGTAATTCCATAATAAAGCCACCGCCGCATGTCCTTAAGAAGCCACCATTTGTTACATGTGCGACGTAATTCCATAATAAAGCCACCGCCGCATGTCCTTAAGAAGCCACCATTTGTTACATGTGCGACGTAATTCCATAATAAAGCCACCGCCGCATGTCCTTAAGAAGCCACCATTTGTTACATGTGCGACGTAATTCCATAATAAAGCCACCGCCGCATGTCCTTAAGAAGCCACCATTTGTTACATGTGCGACGTAATTCCATAATAAAGCCACCGCCGCATGTCCTTAAGAAGCCACCATTTGTTACATGTGCGACGTAATTCCATAATAAAGCCACCGCCGCATGTCCTTAAGAAGCCACCATTTGTTACATGTGCGACGTAATTCCATAATAAAGCCACCGCCGCATGTCCTTAAGAAGCCACCATTTGTTACATGTGCGACGTAATTCCATAATAAAGCCACCGCCGCATGTCCTTAAGAAGCCACCATTTGTTACATGTGCGACGTAATTCCATAATAAAGCCACCGCCGCATGTCCTTAAGAAGCCACCATTTGTTACATGTGCGACGTAATTCCATAATAAAGCCACCGCCGCATGTCCTTAAGAAGCCACCATTTGTTACATGTGCGACGTAATTCCATAATAACGCCACCGCCGCATGTCCTTAAGAAGCCACCATTTGTTACGTGTACGACGTAATTCCATAATAAAGCCAGCGCCGCATGTCCTTAAGAAGCCTCCAATTGTTACATGTGCGACGTAATTCCATAATAAAGCCGCCGCCGCATGTCCTTAAGAAGCCACCAATTGTTACATGTGCGACGTAATTCCATAATAAAGCCACCGCTGCATGTCCTTAAGAAGCCACCATTTGTTACATGTGCGACGTAATTCCATAATAAAGCCACCGCCGCACTCTAAAATACCTGGCATAACTTTGTCGCTACTCTGGCTTGGCGCTGTCTTCACGCTGGCTTAACGCTGGCCTTCCTATGGCATCACTCTGACGTCATTCTGGTTTAAATATGTATGTATACGTTTAGTTGTATACACAGGCTGTGTGACGTTTAATTGTATACACAGGCGGTGATACGAGAATGTTTTAAAATCTTTGGGTTTCTGAACAAAATATCACCAGTTAGATAAAGAGAAATTGTGCAAATCGTCTACTTACTGTTGATAATTTAAACTTACTAGAACAGACATTTTCCAATTCCTTTAGCTTAATATCATAAAAGGATTTTTATAAATGTTACTATTATAATTAATTCAATAATGGACAGACGGGAAGAACCTGCTTGTCATTGGATTTAGTTAATTTCCTAACATCCAAACCATGATAATGTAATATATGCATCTTAAAAAATAATATATAGACGTATATTTGTTCAAATAATTTATATAGATGTTTAAACAACATCTAATAACATGAATGATATTATTCCAATAGTTTATAAACTTATTTATTTATATTATGAAGCTGTTAGATTGTTTTTGCTTGGTCAGCTCGGTCGGTATCACAGCTACGCGAGGCTGCGCTGTTCAACAGCAACGCATAACTGCGCCCGACCTGCAGCGCCTGACGCGTGTAGCATCCAGTGACTTCATAAACAATGATTTCAAGAGAATTTATTCTCCTAATACTGCAAGGAGCTTCAAAATTAGGCAATTCACGGGCAAAACTATTGTTTTCATTACTGATGAGGACATTTCTCTAGGCTTGAACTAAGTATCGTACCTGGAAGGAATTGATTTACTTATTCATGATGGAACGTTCGTTGTTGTACCATAAAACATGCCGCCTTCCAATAACAAATCAGTGAAATCACGGAAAGTTTCATGCGTGATAAACTCAGTTATAGAATAGCGATATACAGTAAAATTTTGAAATTAAAGATCCAAGCATTTACCTTAGGCCATCAAATTCGTGCCTCGCAAATACTTGAGTTTCTCCTTGAAACGTTTTCTATCAACTAAAATTTCCCCAATCATATGGAAGCCTCTTTATCATAATTATTATTAACGCTTGGAGTTTATAAGCTCCTTTAGTACGAAATTTACGATCAAATGTCTTTATTTAGAAATATAATTTAAACATTTATCCACACGTTAGTCATATGAAGTGAGATGGAACTCATAAACATTCGTACAGTAAGCATTATTTTTATGTTCCTGCACTTGAAACGATACATAAAATTGAGCTATGTCATCATTAATTTTGTTCCGTTAAAAATAATTTTTTCTTTCCAAACCTCAGCTTGTAAAATATAAATAGATAAAAACAAGTCCAGAAATGCGCGTCATCCTGCGATTTATAACTGAAGTAAGTCACGACCTGGGCGATGCTTTCACTTGTGAATGTTTTATAACTTGAATAAACATTTTAATCATGAGGAGTTATCCATAAGCTAAGTCAGTTGTACCATTGGCTTATCATTCTCTGTTATTTAAGCGATTTGGTATACGGTGCGCTTGGGAAGCGACTCTGGTTGCGTGAGAACAGCTTGAATTTTTTACTTCAGTTACCCTAAAATAATAATATATCATTTTGTAGATGTTATTGGTAGATAAAAATTAGCTGTTCTAAAACTAGTTTACATTTTACGGAGTAAAACATCTCATAATATCGATCCATGGTTTTTTGATCATCATAACGGAAGATAAAATCGATAATTTTCCTAATATAGAAATGTAATAAATAATATTTCACTAACGGTGATGGAATACAGGATCGATGTCCTTTCATTACTAATTTAGGTGAAAATGAATAAAAAATAAATTTTTGCGACTCGTACGAGTCTCTCTATACTCGATGTAGGACTTACTATTGGACCGACACGTGTGGCTTGGCAATCTGCCAGATCGTTTTAATATTATAATAGCAGGTATAAGAAATGTTTTAATGCTATAAAATCCTGCATAAATAGTTGAAGCTGTTGCATAATCGGCTTGAGAATTTGTCTGCAAATCTCAGGTACAATCCATGGCGATCACCGCCGGGTTATGCAGCGGATAGTTTGGGTTGCCCCCCCTGATCTCTGATCCAGTGCACATCAACCGCGCCCCCTACTCAAAACTTCAATTATTAATACATTCTAATAGCCATTCACTATAACAAATTAAGTAGGCATATATATTTACTCCTCTTCTATTGCCGTGAATCCGTTGAAAAGCGAAGCTTTCGTGAATAAAATAGAAACGAAGACAAGGAACGCAACGGGAGGTCGCGCTGAGCTAGCACGGCTTTCATCGCATCTACTACGCCTTCCGAGTAACGTCTGCCTTGACCTGTTTGCCCAATGAAATCGTATTAATACAAATAAAATTAAATTACCGATATTCTAGCTAAAATTGTTCTTATTCAAAGAATGAATAAAATTTTAGCTATAATCGTAGGCTTCGAATATCATTTTTGCCTTGACGACATAGTAACTATTTAAATTATATTTATATTATAATATTATTTTCTAATAAATAGTTAGGGCAAACTGAAGCATATGAGTTTTTGGATTCATGAGCACATTAGGTTAGTAGTATTTGATTGTAACTGAAATAAATGTGATTAATAACTGCTTGAATCAATTCTACAAATAGGAAGAAGAAAAAGAAGTAAAAGCAAGCAGTGCAACTGCATCCTAGCTCTAGCAACTGCACAACTGCAGGCCACGTTGGGTGAAGGTATTTTACTAAGACTTAGGGGTAAAGGTATTTTTATAATGCATATACATACGCGATATAGAACTGATCACCACACTAGAAAGAAGAAGGTGTTTTACAAAGCTATTACAACACTACAGTGAAGTTTTTACTAACTATCCCGGACCAGCAAAGCTTTGCACTCTAACAGCGCCACATAACTGCCAACGACGTACCGCTCCTGTACTGGCTTCAATCATCGCGTGTTTTTAGTTTCTGGGAAGATTGAATTTGAATATTTTCATTGTGGGAAAAAGACCTTCATTTAATGTAAATCTGATTTAAGATATGTCTTTCTGCTGATTTATGTATGAAATACTGTTTTGATCTTGAGAGTTAAAAAGCCTGAGTAACAACCATAAGTGTGCTCCTTACCAGATGATGCTTGCTCGCAGTTTATTTTCAAACGGAGCCTCCTTGCCTAACATCACAAAGCAAGTTTACATGAAAATTTGTTTAATTTATAGATCAGCAGAACAAGGCGCAAGTCAGAAACTCAATTTCCACTTGATAACTTTCGGTCGTCGAGTGGAGTCACGAAATACTTGAGTCCTCCTCCCATGGCAGGTTTTCTTGTTTATCAACATTGAAACAATTCAAGTAGGACTAAAACAAATAATTTTACAGAATTGTCTGATGCAGTTTGTTAAGTGATGCACAACAAAATTGGATATCAACAAGCAAGAATAGGAAGGATATTCAAACTAAGTCAATGCTATAGAGTAAACTGAAACACTTATAAATAATAAGACTTGTTTATATTTTGCACATACAAATTTTCGTCTATACACATCAATCATTTATTACATCGTCGTGTGTGGCAGTACCGTCGTGATGTTCTTGTGGTGAGTGGCAGACTGCATCATGGACAGACTACATGTCTGTATCATGGACATACTACATGTCTGTTTCATGGACAGACTACACGTCTGTATCATGGATGGGCACAGACACATTACATGTTGGTTGTCGTCTCTCGCATTCAGGCCGCAAAGAGGTACAGGTCAAAACAGCGCTTCATAACCGTCGCCGACCTGCACCCGCGGTCGGTCATTTGAATGTGTCGATCCCTGCTTTATGTAACACACACTGTAACACCTTAATACTTATTACGACGTTACCCTCACTATGTATAGAAATGATATACATAGTGCCTATATATCCTGATATATTACTTAGTATGCTGAAATAAGTTTTGCACACAAGACCGAAGCGATAAACCTGCGAATAAATAAACATAGTTACTCATTAATTATTCAGAAGCCTGACACAGTCTGTACTTCCATCTCATCAATCATTTGGCGTTAAAATTACGTTCATTAAACGCTGTTTCAACGACATTAAATTGTAATCGACGTGGTTTAAACGTTATTTACTTGAATACTTTGTTTTACGCAAGGCTTGTTTACATCGAAACTTGGCTAAGAAGAAAGGATGTCACTGAGTTATCATTCGATTTTGATAATGCCGAGTGAAAACAGCGAGGAAATTTTGGGTATATTATTTGTAATAAATGCTTATGGAACGAATATCAATTCGAGTTTTGCAGCATACAAAATCATTTAATTTTCAAATAAATTATTCAATATAATAAATAATTCAATTGATAATTTATTATTATAATAAATATTATACAAATATAAGTATTATTTTAATAAATAACTCATTTAATAATTTAATCAAATAATTTAAGTCAGGATGTAATAAATAATAAATAAATGTTACTTACATAAATAAATGCCATCCATCCAGAGCCGGGCATTCAGGCCACGAGGATAACAGGCCACAACAGCGCCTCATAGCTGCCACCGACCCACAGCGTACAGAGTGAGAGAACGGATTAGTTTCATGTACGGTGTACCATACATATATATAAATATATAATGTATCTATCTATATACATAGATTAGAATATAATCTACAATAATTATTACATATTATCACGACACGGTACATATACAAATAAATATAGTAGTTAGCCCTCATATATAATGAATTTATTTTAGAAAGTTTTTGAGGATGGACTAACGTACTATGTATATTAGGAATTCATGCTGATTGATGCCTGATGCCTGACTGTTATAAAATTTAGATATCAATATGATAACAAAGTGACGACACAAGACCTCATAAGTATCGTTATAACAGTAGGCTATAAAATTAGATTTAATTGATTATATATGATTGGAATCCGGAAGTATAATATTGATGAGACGTTATCGGTAAATACGAGAACGCACTCGCTCAATGGAATGGCCCCAAGTTCATCAGAAACCGTCCACCTCAACGAACAATAAAGTCATGGGTCATGAAGCCGGCAAAGAATTTTCTACCAATAAATTACATAGTTAAGTATTATTGCAAATAAATCGCTGTACAAGCTAGGAGTCTAACTCCACATTCATTTCTACCAATAGATGTTTGTTGGTCGCAGCTATGCGGCGCTGTTGCCACTTGTGTTCCATGTGACCGACTGACTGATCGACGCGCTCCATTGCAACCTTCTTTTAAAGGAAATTATAACAACGTTTTTTGGATCATTCGACGTTTGTCTTAACCCCTGAGTGATGTTTATCGAATTCAATGCAACACGAAATAATATAAAACAATGAAAAACAATGTAGAACTTCAATGTTAACGTTCGATCTCACAGTAAATTTTCCGGCATTTCAGGAGACGGACACATGACTGGGCGGCCGCAGGTTATGGGACGCTGTTGCTCCGCCTCCCATCATATCTGTCTTGCTGACCAAAACAATAGTAATTATTTATTTTATTTTACCGATTTAACCAGAGCATCTTCTTACATTTATTGCCAGTTTGTTTTAAGTTTAGGGGCCATATTTTTATTTTAGCTTGTCGTAGAATTATTTGGAAACAACAAGAAACTAATGATTTTAAGTGTCTAGTCTATTTTGATGTGTTTTCAATCGGCGCTAGTAGATATCGTACAAAGAAAATTGGGATAGAAATAAAATACCTACTTATATAGGAAAGTGAGCAGCGAAAATTCAAGTAAAGTTTCAAAAAGATGTTTCATCGACATTTGATTTAGATTTAAAAATATAATGCTGAGCGATGATCAAACAACTCTCCTATTTGGCTCTTTTCAGCAACAGAAATTGTCATTAAAGTATAGAAAAGTTTGACTGAATGGCTTTAGGCTGCACGGTGTTGCTTTTTTGTACTTGAATATTAATATTCTTGTAGATTGAGATTATCCTGATGTGTCTAGTTGATATCTGAGTATGTAGTTTACCACTGATCTCAATTGCAACCTCTTGCACTGATTGTTACAATTGCTGCAAGTAAACTTTTTGAAACTAAATTGCAGAAGTTATGAGCAACACACCACCAGTGTACAGCATTTAAAGTTGAAGATTATTAGTACTGCTTATTGCAATACTAATTATTATTATTGCAGTATTGACAATGTGTTCTTAAATTTGCTCTGTATGATAATGCCTTCTTGGATTGTGTGTCCAGAACTTTGGTACGAAGCTGCGTGCGCAGGTTTGGCGCCGAAGATTAATGATTCAGTCTCGAAATTGTTCGCTTCATTTCTCCGTACAATTTTTGCTCGTCGGTCAGTTCGTAAACGATAGGATTTATTTCTTCAGCTGTTGATATATCACTTGAAGCAGGAGGATGTACTGTAGTCGGGATGATTGCTGTTTGAATTATCAATTTGATATAAATATATAAAATTAGTACAAAATAACATAAATATATATTATTCTATACGATATAAATTTTATTAATTTTACCTAAATTACAAGCACTTTACTGTTTCATCAAACTACTTCTAAATAATTATGTTTTATTCGCTTTCTTCGAAAGACATTCGTTTCACTTCAACTCCATTTGAAATGTTTTAGTATAACCACAAATTGTTCACAATATCAGCGCAATAATAAAGAGCTGTCAGCTTTTAACACGCCACGTTGGCCTGAAGCAGCTTCTTAACCACCCGGCCACCTCGCCGATTTCGACCGGTATTTTCACAACCAGATTCGAACCCCCAACTCGATGCTGCAATCTTTTCCCACTCGGCCACCCGGCGCTCGGGTCAAGATATTCTCAGCCATATACGCGTCTTGTTAGCTTATATGCAGTCA
>NW_025945011.1:0-265 GCF_000764305.2 Hyalella azteca | reverse complement strand
AGTACCAACTGAGAATGAGTACCAAGTGAGTACAAAACCAAGCATTAGGTACGCGTTGGCCTTAAGGAGCCGTACCAGCTAGTACTCTTTAAGCGCCGAGTCTCACAATTTCTACCTCCGCTCGCTGCCCGTGCGCTGTGAGTAATAACATGAGTCACTATTTAGGACATTGTGACCAGATTATTTTACTGAGTGAGCATCCATTTATTTGCAGGGGGGCAGAGCCTGCGCATCCTGGAGGCCGTGATCCCCGTGTACAAACTCA
>NW_025945010.1:0-383 GCF_000764305.2 Hyalella azteca | reverse complement strand
ATTGTCCCGCGTGGGCCAGGGCGTGGGCGTTACCCTCGCTCGGCAACCCTCACTGACTATACAAGTCCGCGTTATTTAAAAATGAAAACACTTTCACTTGTTTGGCTTGTTCATTCTATTTGCACTCACTTTTACTGACTTCACTGAACTGAACTGAAATTCGGTTATTCTCTGGCACGGATCATAAAAAAATGCGAAAAAAGTTCCGAAAACGGCACAGTAAAAAGTTGAAAATTTGGTACTTGTATACTTCAATGAGGTCCCCACGCAGGCGACGTCGACGCAGGCGATGAGGAAGTGCACTTGACCCGCCAGACTAAACTACGACGCCGTCAGATGAGGAAGGTTGACAGAAGAGATATGGTAGTGCCTCCATGGATGGA
>NW_025945009.1:0-38259 GCF_000764305.2 Hyalella azteca | reverse complement strand
AAAAAGGGTTTCAGACACAATAACGGCTGAGCACGCAGTATCACGCCAAATGCTTGACACTGGCAATCCATTGATAGTCCCACAGCACTGATATTTGCTTGGGGTCTGATCGGTCAAACAAAATTGAACAGAGTGTGAAGTCGGGCTGGGCTTGGCGAAAAGTGACGGATTTTTGGGACAGTTTCGCTTCACATGACCCGGATCACAACAAGAAAAACATCCCTTGGACATCTCTTGTCTCTTGTCCAAGTTGCGGGTAGGATTACGAAATGCAGTCGCTTGAAACGGAGAGTTTCCCTTTACGTCAGCCACCTTAGGGTAAGCTTTGTGGGCTGCGGACCAGTTATCAGCTAGGGTCACAATGTCGCTGAGTTGCTTGCAATCTTTTTCTTTAATGAACACTCGCAAAGGTGGAGGGAGAGAACTTAGAAACTGGTCAATGATGAAAAATTCGCGCAAACTTGCGTAGTCTTTAAGCACCCCGCGCGATTCTACCCAATAATCTAACTTACGGCCTAGTTGAGTTGCAAATTGAAGATAGGTCTCATCGAAACCAATACGCGCAGTGCGGAATTCTTCGCGGTATGTCTCATGGGTTTTATTGAAACCACTTAGTAACGCTTTCTTAAGAGAATCATAGTCGCCGGTAATTTCGGGAGATAAGGCAGCATAAATTTGTACTGCTTTGCCCGTCAACAAAGTTCCTAATCTCACTGCGTAACTATTGCGATTCAGCTGTAGGAGCTCCGCAATGCGTTCAAAGCGTATTATATAAGACGTTATGTCTTCGCCGTCGCGGTACAAGGGCAGCTTAGGCTTGGCAGCGGCGTCAGACAACTGAATATCAGAATCACGAGGGCTCCTTAATTCTAACATCCTGAACTCGTGCTCACGTCGCTCACGCTCTAACGCTGCAGCCAACTGTTCCCGCTCATTGTGCGCCGCCCTCTCTGCTGCACGCTCGTCACGATAAAAGCTCTGCTGCTGATAAATGAAATTGGTAACCCCATCTCCTTCCAAACCCAACTGTACTGCTTGGGAGCGCAATTCAGCTAAAGTCGGTATCGACGCCATTACTTCTATATGATCAATACAAAGATACAGTTATGAAACTAGCACAAAAAAAAACAGCAACGCTGCCAATGTTCACGTAGATAACATTCCAAAGTTACAAGAATAAATATTCCTATCTTGGTTACAGCCACATTTAAACAAATTTAACAACAGTGAAAGTTAATCAGTTGCAAACTCGCAAATCACTAAACACTAGGAATTGCAAATCCTAACAAATCCAGAGAAATTGAACAACTCTAACTACCTCGGCGTCTCTCAGTATACGCGAGGAAAACAAAGTAATTCCGACCGCTAGTCAGGCTGACTACGTCCACGTATCAGCTTATACTGTTGCATTAAACAATCATCATTCCTCGACACAAATGTTCTCCGGCAATATCCCCTGGCCCTACGGTAGATATGCCTGAACAATACTTGAACTACCTAAATTGAGATGAGAGCACAAAAATACGGTTTTAACTAATATTCAGCAAAATTACTTTCATCTCCAATGTTGAGGGGGGCAGGCAGACATAGTATGGGGTCGTCCTGGCAAGGTCGCCAGTTGTAAGGTTCAAGTTAAGGACGACTCCAAATAGATTCGATAAATTTGAGCCCACGACTACCGCCGAACCTCAACAAAGGAAAAATGAAAGCCTGATAAACAAGTATCTATTAACCAGAGACAACTACAACAATAACGACTAACGGAACAGCTCAACTAACTAACAATGTATGACATTAACAGGTAACTACGAATAATAGGAACACAGAACTGAATATATACGTAACTTTAGAAAGAAACAATATGCTGAAGGCACAATAGTTTAGGACACAATATGCTGAAGGCAACACGCAAATGATACTATATGCTGAAGGCAATACACAGACGACACTATATGCTGAAGGCAATACACAGATAATACTATATGCTGATGGCAATACACAGATAACACTATGCTGAAGGCAATACACAGATGACACTATATGCTGACGGCACACAGTACAGTAAGTAGGTAGTGTTCAACAAGATGCACAGCATCAGCTGTGAGTGAACACACAGTAGGTGTCTGGACCGGTAGAAACTTGAATGTGGCGGACACTTCCCTAGAAGCACCGCAGTCGTCGGCCTACGTAGGAGCCGTACTTGTTGGCCAGGCAAGAAATCGATCCTGCCAAACAATGGTGGTGAGCTACTCTAGTTACGCAGATAAATACACAACACTATTAACAGTTATTCAATTCAGATTAGCGGGTCGATTAACACTACATGGAAAGTTCAAAAGCTGAACTACAAATGCTGAATCACCCACAACACAGAATTAGCCTATCTTATATCTCCACTGCAACTCACCTACTAGGGACGCTACACAGTCACTAGAGCACAGTGAAAGGAAGGTGCGCTCCGACCAAGTCTCAACGAAATAATGAATGGTATCCTAACGCTGACTTCAACCCGGTGATGCCACGTCAGCACACGCGACACGGTAGCCAACTTTACCGGTAACATTATACCGTATAACAATGTGTCTGGACCGGTAGAGACTTGAATGTGGCGGACACTTCCCTAGAAGCACCGCAGTCGTCGGCCTACGTAGGAGCCGTACTTGTTGGCCAGGCAAGAAATCGATCCTGCCAAACAATGGTGGTGAGCTACTCTAGTTACGCAGATAAATACACAACACTATTAACAGTTATTCAATTCAGATTAGCGGGTCGATTAACACTACATGGAAAGTTCAAAAGCTGAACTACAAATGCTGAATCACCCACAACACAGAATTAGCCTATCTTATATCTCCACTGCAACTCACCTACTAGGGACGCTACACAGTCACTAGAGCACAGTGAAAGGAAGGTGCGCTCCGACCAAGTCTCAACGAAATAATGAATGGTATCCTAACGCTGACTTCAACCCGGTGATGCCACGTCAGCACACGCGACACGGTAGCCAACTTTACCGGTAACATTATACCGTATAACAATAAATAATTTTGACCACAAGAAAAATCTGACAATGGATGAATTTCCCTTACAAAGACCATGGGTGCAATAGTTGGACATTGAGCAACCCAACTAAACTGTCTGGAAATTTTATTTCGTTGGGTCACTTCATCAGGGTAACATTTTCAGTGTTCACTTTAAAAAAAAGTATTTTAGTTACTTCGTTAAGAAAGTATTTTTGATTTCTCTGCTTTAAGTGTTTCTCCTTTTGTATCTGCTTTTCACCGCTTGAACAGGCTTCTCCATGTCGCTTCGTTGTGGACCCAGCGGTGGTCGGGAGCGTGTCGACGCCAGTGTCGGCCGCACACGTCATGGCCAAAAACTACGCCGGCAACTCTACTCTCCTGGAGATTACTACGCCTTTCTTGAATTGGGAGTGAGTACAAAACTTTGAATGAATTATTTTTTTGGAAAAGTTATTTGTATCGACAACTGATTTTAGTTTAAAAGATTATCAAATTTTCCTAGCCTGCATTGTTCCCTGAAGAAAATGATGGAAAATTATTAATTTTCTACATGCACTAAAACTACTTATACACACGAAAGCGACTTCTTAGTTGTTAGAAAAATAAGGTTGTATGCTGAATATCAAAGGATTTAATTTCTGGACGAGGATCTCTATCTGGATATTTGATTAGTGAACTTTGAGTTCTCATTCACTTCCTTGAGAGCCGTTGTTTCCAAGACTATATTCTCTATTTGGGGCAGATAGAAAACTGTCATTTAAAGTTTTGGAGGCGGGAGTGAAGGTTGCGGGTACAAAAACGATAGTTGTGGGAACGGCAGCGAACGTCCAGGAGACGAGAATGAAGGTTGCCGAGACAAAAGCGATGGTTATGGTGACGTGTGCGGAGGTTGCGGGGACTAATGCCATGATTGTGGGGCGGGAGTGTAGATTATACGGGTCCAAGTGCGATGGTTGTGGGGAGAAGAACGATGGTTATGGAGACAGAAGCGAAGGTGGCGGGGACCAAAACACTGGTTGTGGGATAGGAGCGTTGGTTGTGATGACGGGAACGATGATTGTGATGTCGGAAGTAATGATATTCACGACGTGAGCGATGGCTGTGATGACGAGAAAGATGTTCAGATCACGGTAGCTATGAGTTGACCGGTGAACGTGGACCTAAAATTTATATTATCATCTACAAGAACCTGAACATTGCTTGCCCGAAAGCGTCAATTCGGCGTTTATTATTAACTTTTATCCCAATCTGGTCAGTTCGAAAGCTTTGACAGTCAATTCAATTTATAGTTGCAGCTCCATTCCCATTTACTCTCTGACCAAGCAGCAACTCCACCATTTATTTGAACCGAATCTTAAAAAACTTGACCTTCCTGTGTTTAGATTTAAATAATTGTGTTAGTACTATATCTCATCCTCTTTTGAGGAACTTGATTTATTTCTTAATTTTATCAGCAGGGTCCGTACCGGTCATGGATAACCTGGAAAGTCATGGTATTTGATTTTTAATTTTCCAGGCCTGTAAGTCATTGGATTTGATTCAAGGTCAAGTAAAGTCAAGGAATTTGCAAATAAAAGAAAAATAAATGAAGTTTTTTCTGTGCTGCGTGTGTTGTGCAGTCTCCTTTCCTGCGTTCTGATTGGCACAGTCTCCTATTTCATGCGTTCTAATTGGTTCTCCAATCACGTGAGCTCGGTGACCGAGCTCAGTTGCATTCGACAACTTTTTGATCTGCAGTGACTTGTGGTTAAGAATAAAAGCTTATCGTGACTGGCTTGCTCGTCATCCAAAGCATGAAGGTATGACGATATGTACATTGTGCTTGAAAGACTTCAATGTGTCAAATATGGGGGAAGCAGCTTTGAAGATGCCCAACTGCTGCCGTACCTTTCCTCTGACCTGCAGTCCATGATTAAGACGCTGCTTGCAAGATTCATTACTCCAGGCACTTTGGATGGCCTGGGCAACATGGCAAAACCTGCTTCGTTGGATCTGACTGACAACGGCGTTTGATTACCCACGATAAGGTTGATGTTGGTTACATGGCCAGGACCGTGATAAAAAAGCAGCTTACAGACAAGAAGACAAGTGCACTGCAAGTTCTCACTTTCAAGACACGAACGCGGGACTTCATGCAGGCTGTAGTCCAAAAGCTACTGGACAAGAGTCCTATCAGGTATGGCCATGGTAGGAACCTGAAATGGCTGGTGCCAAAAGTCTTCATTAAAAAGGACTTTAAGGAAGCCAACAAGACACAGTTGAAGAACTATCTCACTTTGCCTGTTGATGCCAATAGATTCCCTAACACAAATGTGGATGGTGTTGTGGATGAGATGTGAAACTTTAGAGATAAATCACAACATAGCAGTGAACTGAACGCAGTTTCAAGCACTTTCAACTTGTGATCGACGGAACACTTTTAGG
Source organism: Hyalella azteca (assembly GCF_000764305.2). NCBI lineage: Eukaryota > Metazoa > Arthropoda > Malacostraca > Amphipoda > Hyalellidae > Hyalella > Hyalella azteca. Next base: position 32,812 of record NW_025945009.1, on the reverse strand, counting down.
CATGCTATTCTGTTAAAGAGCACCTACAAGAAGCTCTAGAATGTAGTGCAGATGCTCATGCTCATGTCTCATGGCCAAGCCACGGTTGAAAAAAGGGATTTTCGTTCAACAAGGAAATCATGACACATAACTCGAAAGAGCGAACGGCGGTTGCCCTGCCTGCTGTGGTTGATCATGTAGCACATGATGGTGGCCCTGGACAAGATAACCATCACTAAGAAGATGCTGCTTGCAGCTGGCAGTGCCAAAACTGCCTATAATAATTATTTGGCAGAAGAGAGAGCAGAATTCAAAGGCCTAGGAAACCCAGAAGATGAAGGTTCTGTTGGATGAGCTAGATGAACTGAAGAAGAAAAAAAGGCGTACGGAGAAGAGCAGCAAGGCCTTTAGCAAGCAGCAGATGAATATGATGAAGCAATGGAGAGAAAGGGGGATTTGAAAATTATCGCAAAGTTCAATGCCATGAGGCGATCTTTGAAAACAAAGCAACAAGAGCTAGACACTCTTGAACTGAACATTAAAGAAAAAGTTGACGAAATAGCTGCCAGTTGAATGTTAGGGTGGTGGTGTTGAAGATTGTTCTGAACTGTATTGACATTATCTTGTACAATCTTGAGTGCCTTACTCAATATTTGTGGTGATTTGACACTATTGAATTCATTATACCAGTGTGGGCTTGCTTTTCATATTTGTGACATTTTTGTTCCTCTGTGTCTGCCTGCTCTCTGCATTTACACGTTTCCATTTATCAACTGTAGGAGATGATAGAATATGCACGGTTAGTCTTTCAGTCATGCTAAACCTGTCGTATACGAGTCTTGGAAAATTATATTGGCGGTCATGGAGAGTCATGGAAAAGTAATGGAATTTTTTTCTAAAACCAGTACGGACCCTGTGTCAAGTTTTGACTGTATAGTGGTTTCAACGGCACGTGAGGTTCTCTATCCGGTAAAATGAATTATTTCAGGAGGGAAATGACGACACGTGGATTCAACTCTACGTATATTATAAAACACGAACATGGTCATAAGTACAGAAATTGGACAGAGTTATTGTCAATAGTTAGGAGTAGTTACTAAAGCGAGCCTATCACAACAGTTTGTATGAACTGCGCAAATCATAGGTTAACCACCATTTACCCACAATCTTACTCCGAGCCTATCACAACAGTTTGTATAAACTGCGCAAATCATAGGTTAACCACCATTTACCCACAATCTTACCCCAGCAAAATTTGAGCACTGTCCTCCGATCAAAAATCTGACCATTTACCCCGATTGATCATGCACTTTTTTAACCTAGAACCAAGGACTTAACCTAGAGTGGTTGTAGGAAGATAATTTTTGGGATGTATAATTGATTTAAATTTTAGAGATACTTTCCAGAACTTGAGTGCTCATCTTTATTAATCAACACAAAACTATAAGGTAGTTCATACTTTGCATTACACAATTCTTTAAACTCGGCAGAGGGTAAAGGGCAATGTAATCACTGTGAATATTCTTCATATCGATGAAATGTAACTCGGATAGAATTAATACATTTGAATTCGTTCTAATGATTTGTCTTGGTAATATTTGATAATTTTGAGATAAGTAAATTGAACTAGGAATTTAAAAGCAAAGAAAACAGCCAGAATATTAACCATTTCTTTAGTATGAAAACGTTTCGGAGTCCAGCTCCATCGTCAGTTCAAAACTTCAAAACCTATAAAAAAAGAAGAATCAATAAGAAAACTAAATTCACATCGAAGATAAAAACATAAATTGAAAAAATAAAAACAAATACACATAAGGAGACAGGCCTACCTATTTACAATTTCAAGGGGATAGGATCTGAAGGCTGCATTTAACCGAGGTTAAGGGCTGAAGGCTGCATTTAACCGAGTATATAGATACAGTTGCGCGCAGTGCGCATCAGCGTTCGTCGGTATGACGTCACGCAAGTTTTACACTAGGCTGGCGGAGCATAAGGGCAGAAGTTTTAGAACGGGAACTTTACTTGCGCATCCTCCTCATTCAGCTGTGCGCGTCCATGCCGAGCAGTGCAATGTTCCGGTGTCCGATAGTGATTTTAGAGTTCTAGCTTACTCGATGGAGCTGGACTCCGAAACGTTTTCATTCTTAAGAAATGGTTAATATTCTGGCTGTTTTCTTTGCTTTTAAATTCCTGATTAACTTGCGATAAAGCAATCTAGTAATTTTAGTAAATTGAGCTACAGTTATTACGTCTTCTACAGGTGTAAAAATTATCAGCAGGATTTTGATTCTTTCCCGTAGCAACGTCATCAAAAAGTGAACAAATTCTTCTTCCTAGGGTCTATATCACTGGGATCTCGTACAGAAGCAGTATTCTCAAAATATTCGATTGCACATATTTGTTGACGTCTTTTAGGCAGGTTTTCAAAATATTCATCAACATTGCCATTGCCGTCAGAAAATAAATCAAATGATTTCAGATTTATTATATCCCTTATCGAAAACGTTCTTCAACAACTTATATTCAGGCCAAGGACTACTACACACAGGACATGCATAGCCTATGTCCAGCCTCTGCTAGCAGAGGCGATCGCCTACACTATGAAAATGCTGTTGTTTTAGTGGCATCAACAAATGATATGCCCATAATTGTTTCATACAATAGTATTACAATGTGTGTNACTCCATTTAAATATTTTTTTTATCAGTGTATGAAGGCAGGAAAATGGTACCTACTTTGCTTAGTACAAAATTTTGAACTTCAAAACTGGCAAAAAGTCTATGGTTCTGACCAAGGACTACTACACACATTGTAATACTATTGTATGAAACAATTATGGGCATATCATTTGTTGATGCCACTAAAACAACATCATTTTCATAGTGTAGGCGATCGCCTCTGCTAGCAGAGGCTGGACATAGGCTATGCATGTCCTGTGTGTAGTAGTCCTTGATTCAGGCTGATGAGTTGACTTGCTATACAGGAAAAGATTGATGAAATCAATAAAGTTCTCCACTAACAACTTCAGCTGCAATGACGTTTTCCCGCAGTTCGATCTTCCAATTATTAGACACCTCAAATTTGGAGAAGGAAATACAAAATAGTTCTTCTATTTATTTTTATTATCGTCTTTCTACTTAGAGGGCATTTCTTAAAGTTTTGTTTTTAAAATCCTTTCCAATGTTTGTTCTAATATAGTGACTTGAACTTATAGTTCAAGTCACTATACCATTTCGGTAGTGAGATGGTGAACATCATAGTGGATATCACCAACATCAATATTTCTTGATTAATATTTCTTGAATTGAATATCGCCCTTCTTTGGACATTTGTTATTGCGTCTTCCATTTTCACAAGAAATTTAATCAAGCCTTTTTCTCCTCACAGGCTGCCTTAAATGAAAATAGCGTGTAAATGTACTACACTCTGCTAACTTTAATAATTTTTCCATCATGAATCATTTTAGATTTTCGAATACTTTTAATGGGCTCTAAACCGAATACTTTTAATCTTTTCTAATCTGAAGCGTAAATACATTAAGTAGAGTGAATTGTGTATCTTTAGTTTGTCAATTATTTATTAAGGTACATTATTATTATTATTACAACACTTCTCTTTAACTTCACTTCTTGTTGTTTGTTTGATTGCCTGCTACAAATCTCATAATTGATATTTAACACACTTCTACCTCTACAATCGTTCTGAAAGTTTGCACACTTACGTAAAGTCGGAGACAATGCATTTGACGTAAAATCGGAGACAATTGACGGAATAAATAATTTGAAAAATTAATTTTTTTTAATTTAAAATATATAAAAATTAATTTTATTAACATATGTGAATAAAATTAGAAATTCATTGTACATGTGTAACATTGGAGACACTGGATTCTTTTAGAAGTGTTGTCTTTAAAAAGTAATTTATAAACGCATATTATTATTAACCAAGATTGCAAATGCATTTGATGAATTTATAAATTTAGTTTAATATTTATCTTTTCCCAGAATAACAGTATAGTTCTCTGGCAACACTTGTTCCAATATTGATTCATTCCCCAACTTTTGCAAGTCGCTCCGAGAACTCATCCTGCTTTCTAACTACTTCCATTTTATTCATAATGTCTTCTGCCCGTGTTTCAATACCATCAATATATGACTTAAATTCAACTTGAATTCCTGCTAACTATGATACTTTTTCGCCGAGGGATTTCAAATTATTTATTTGTTTTCCTAATATTGATCTTACATTGTCGGTCAGGAGCCATTCGATAAATAAATGATATAAAGTATAGCAGACACTGGCCCCAGACATGTAGGTATTGTGGTGATGTAAAAATAAGCGCGATAAAGGAGGATGAATAGAACTGAATAAAAGAGCAAAAAAAATAACTTGAAACAACCTATCAATGAAAATAAAAACCAAAATAAACAAAACAAATCCGTGCGCTTTCTTTAGGCCGACGAACTATTTTCATTAATAATCTAATCAAGTCCTTATTTCGGAGCCTTTCTGCACATACAGAACGAAAATACAAAATTAAAACTTAGGAAATGAATAAACTACCAAACGCAGAAATATAGCTGGGATGATATGATAATACATGATACAGGAATAAATAAAACTACAAATATTGACTAAAACGTCAATAAGATAAGTGTCAAAAAATTAATAGTCACTAGTCAATTTTTATTCAATAGTCAGTAGTCAATTTTTAGACAATAAGATTGACTAAAACGTCAATAAGAACAACAGTGCCCTGTCAACACTAAAAATAACACGACTAGAAGAACCGCGTACCTCTGTGATGGAATCGCACATATGAAGAGAATATAGAAGTGTCGGCACTGAAGAAATAGGCCCATGGCCTGTTGCCGATTCTTGTACTTTTGCATGGTGACTTGATTCACAAGGGATCCGGCCTTTGGAACCCGATCTTTCCATATAATGTTATCGCATGGAAGTGTTACAGCGCATTTTTTTAGTTTATAACCGTGGCCCCTGGTATTGTACATGCGCATCCTACCGGTACATGTGCATCCTACCAATTTAACTAATTTATTTTCTGATGTTTATCGCTCAACATCTTTATAAAAAGGTCAAAATGGCTATGTTCTACGTGAGAACATGCTAGTTTCGTTGGCAATAATTATAGCAAAATTACTAGTTAGATGGCCATTTGCTGTATTAATTATGCGGGAATGGTTTGAAGCCTCCCGAGACTCAAATAATATTCACGAATCATAAGCACTGTTACCTGTGGATATAAAACAGTATTATTAATAAGATTATTCAACTTTTAGTCTGGCAACCCTAGTAGATGCCTTGACAGATGATGTTTATACCGTCTCTTTTTCATCACATGCTCATCTTGCACAGTAGGTTGTTTGTGGAACTTCATCATGCGGTGCCGTATGCGGTCACCGTCGCTGTAGCTGTTGTAGAATTGTTGCTCTACCTGTTGTGAAGTTTTAGCTTTTGTTGTTGATTCCTTTGATGACTGCCATCAACAGTCGCTGCCACATCACTGCTCCCTTCTCACGACAGCGCTGACTTGTAGAATGCTCATAGACGCCCTCAGCTGATGCCGGCCTTTTCGTAGTCGCTCGTAGTCGCTACCCAGCAGGCATTCGATGGTTGAATCAACTACGCATTACGACATTGAGATCGGGGTGAACGGAGGTTTAGAATGAAAATTGAAGAAATATCTTTCATGAGACGTACTGATGTTACAATGCAACGTTGAATCAATGTTGCTACTACGATGTTGATGCAACGTTGAATTCTCTGGTTGAATCGACGTCGAAACTACTACCTATTACGACGTTGAGATCGGGGTATAAAGAGGTTTACAATGAAAATTAAAGCAACGTCTCTCATGAAACGTCGTACTGACGTTATAATGCAACGTTGAATCAAGTTGCTAGTACGACATTGCTGCAACGTCAAATTCTCTGGTTGAAAGAACGTTGAAGAACTATCCTGTTTTTCGACCGTAGCAGGATTCGAACCCGGGATCGCTGGACACCGCGCGACGCCTTAGCAAGTAGCAACCTCGACCACGGTAGCTCGCGTGCATGAGCAATAAAAATAAGCTAAAGAATTGTTCGACTCCTTGAAAATTGAACTGCATTCTTTGGTCATTAATCTGACTTTATTTCATCAAATGTTGGTGTGATCACATTTGTTACATGCTGGTAAATAGCTAAACATTCAATATACTGATTTCGCCCATTTTTCAACGTTGAAATAAGGTTGTTTTACGTCCTATCTAGTATTGGTCAGATTTCAACGTTGATCGGACATTTAATTTTGGTTGTTCAGCATTTCAACCTGAAATCAACAGTGATTGAACGTTTAAAAATAAATAAACATTCAACGTACCAATATGGACGTTGTTCCAACGTTGAAATAAAGTTGTTTCACATACGTTCTAGTTTTGGTCAGATTTCGACGTTGATCGGACGTTTAATTTTGGTTGTTCAGCATTTCAACCTGAAATCAACACAGACTCAATATTTAAAAATTAGTAAACATTCAACGTACCAATATCGACGTTATTTCAACGTTGAAATAAGGTTGTTTTACATCTGTTCTTGTTTTGGTCAGATTTCGAAGTTGATTGGACGTTTAATTTGGGTTGTTCAGCATTTCAACCTGAAATCAACATTGATTCAACGTTTAAAAATTAAAAAAATTTAACGTACCAATATCGACGTTATTTCAACGTTGAAATAAGGTTGTTATACGTCCATTCTAGTGTTGGTCAGATTTCGACGTTGATACGACGTTTAATTTTGGTTGTTCAACATTTCAACCTGGAATCAACCAATAATCAACGTTGTTTCAACGTCAGATGCCTGCTGGGCAGTCTCTTCATCAAGTCTTTCGGCTTGCGAAGGAAATAGCGCCGATCACGTTGCTGCGTTGCCGACGTATAGTATCGCTTTTATTTGCTCTGTTTTGCCGTTCCGGATTCAGAAAAACGCAAAAAATGCATGGACGTTTCAAATTTAGGCTCAAATGTCCTGACGTTGCAGCTTAATACTAAGATGCGCCAATCAAAACTTGAATATTCTCACAGTTTCCGGCTGCTGAAATTAGTAGATGAAGGTCTTCTTGGTCTCTTCTTCAGACGTTTAAGTGAGTTAAACATTGCAGAAACAATCCGTTGAAAGGCTTGGCCGCACGAAAATCACAATGCGACAGTGTTGCTATAATCACAAACACTTCAAAAGTCTTTCACTTCACCACCGTATTTAAAGTCTCACAATTATAGTCAAGCAGTCGAGTTTCACTTCTAAGAAAGCACGGCTGTTATCATTTAGTTCGGGTGCCAAAATGTCCCATATCATTTTAGATTAAGCTCTACCTGAGGATCGGGTTACGTGACTAGGGTCGTGAAGGATAAGTAATACACATGTGTCTGATAACATATCTTATTTGGGGGTGGTTATTACATGCGTTACGATACCTTGTAATTCAATAAGCTACTGCGTCGGCCGTAAGGTCGAAGAACTCAACATTCGCGTTACATCGCGGAGCGCTTATCAAATTCTGTGGGGGCTTTACGTAAGGATGCTAGCCCTTATATAGCCTTCGCTTCCGCCCACAACTAAGGTCTTGATCGCGTGATCTCTCACGTGGAGTTTTCCAGATGCTGACTCATGTCAGCAAAATCCATCAGGTCAAGTGAATATTACGTCCCAATTACATATAATTAATGATTATAATGAGACGCCAGATTGACACCAGACACTTCAGCATCTATGTACTCGTAAGAGCGTCTGATCAGTCCATGTCGTTTATTGGCTTTATTAACTTGACCTTCAATATGCTTAGAAAATTCAACTCATTGCCGACATTAACTCCTAAATCTTTTTCCATTGTCGACTTCGACATCATCTCTCGGTCGTTGCAACCGTCTCTTCTCATACTGTAATCTTGCTGTTCATTATTCTTGCCAAGGCAGATTACCTTACATTTGTCAGCGTTAAAACGCAACAGTCACTTATCAGCCTGTCTCTTATACACATCTAGATGTGTATAAGAGACAGCATCATGCGGTGCCGTATGCGGTCACCGTCGCTGTAGCTGTTGTAGAATTGTTGCTCTACCTGTTGTGAAGTTTTAGCTTTTGTTGTTGATTCCTTTGATGACTGCCATCAACAGTCGCTGCCACATCACTGCTCCCTTCTCACGACAGCGCTGACTTGTAGAATGCTCATAGACGCCCTCAGCTGATGCCGGCCTTTTCGTAGTCGCTCGTAGTCGCTACCCAGCAGGCATTCGATGGTTGAATCAACTACGCATTACGACATTGAGATCGGGGTGAACGGAGGTTTAGAATGAAAATTGAAGAAATATCTTTCATGAGACGTACTGATGTTACAATGCAACGTTGAATCAATGTTGCTACTACGATGTTGATGCAACGTTGAATTCTCTGGTTGAATCGACGTCGAAACTACTACCTATTACGACGTTGAGATCGGGGTATAAAGAGGTTTACAATGAAAATTAAAGCAACGTCTCTCATGAAACGTCGTACTGACGTTATAATGCAACGTTGAATCAAGTTGCTAGTACGACATTGCTGCAACGTCAAATTCTCTGGTTGAAAGAACGTTGAAGAACTATCCTGTTTTTCGACCGTAGCAGGATTCGAACCCGGGATCGCTGGACACCGCGCGACGCCTTAGCAAGTAGCAACCTCGCTNCTTGTTTTCTAGTTAACCTGCTTTTCCTATCGCGGGAAAGCAGGAATCTGCTTAATGTGTTCCCCCGATCCTGCCGAACAACCTCGTGTGGATAATGGACCTCAGCTGAAGGACTTCAAAAAAGTTCTTTAGTTCTTTACAAGGATGGACTCCAGGGGCCGTATTATCAATACTTCGTAACTTTTTGTAACTTTCGTAACCGTGCAAATGTTGCACGATCAAGTAGTGGAGCCATCACAAGTAGAGCCATCATTCTATGCGTGTATAATCCGCGCTGTCGGATCCTTGACAAAATTCTATCACAAGTCAAGGTGTTGCTACTTGCTAGTAAATAATAGTTTCCTATCGCTTCAGCAGACAGCCAGACACTCTAAACTTGTGCGGACACACTAAACTCACTTACGACATCTCCGAGCAGGCCTACAGTTACGTTACGAATCATCTCGCGCAAATGTTTTGATAATACCACCTCTAGAGTTACGTCATCAAGTCAGCACTTACGCCAATCGTAAGTCGATTTTGCGTACTTACGAAGTTTTGATAATACGGCCCCTGGATCTATGGACTTGACTTCTTACTTGTCTTCCAGCTCCGCTGACTGACCGTGTGCGGCCGGTGTTGTCTTGACACCGTGAGAGTGGTTGACCTGAGTTTCCGTGCTTTTCCGCCATATTCTCTCCTTCCATTTCTTGCGAAAATTTGCTCTCTCTAAAGGGGTAGCATCCTACTTAACAAAGACTGAATTAAACTCTGGGAATTCACTTAGTTTTCTCGCAGCCTTAAGCACATGCATGTCCGACCTGGGCAGAGATTAACGAAACTTCTCTAAGTACACGTAACTTTTCTTACTTACGTTCAAAAAGTTACGTATTGCCTAAGTCAGTCAAAATTTGGCATTAACAAAACTGTCTTACGCAAGACTCATCTGAAAAGGTATTATCTTTGTGAGTTGGAGTTCAACTATCAGCGGAGAAAGAAAGGAATTTGTGTACGTAGCTAGAAAAATGGTTGGCTTGTCAAACTCCACTTAGTTTTGAATCAAAAAGTCATGAAGATATTATTTTAGTGAATTATCATAAAACTCTTAGATACGAATATCAAGATTTGCTTGCAAATTATAGCACAAAAGGAAACGAAATTAGCTGGCATAACTTAATTGAACTTTTTTTTTCTCAAAAAGCACCGTTTAGCACGATCACATATTATGAATATGTTGAATTATTGACAAAATTCTATCACAATTCACCGTGTTGCAACTAAATCAAAAGTTTTATATTGCTTCGGCACACTCAAAACGTCTACGTAACTCCACTTACGACACCTCCGAGCAGGCGTAGAGCTACGTACGGCTTCTTGAACGTAGCTTCCCGCGCAAATGTTTTGATAATGCCACCGCTCGAGTTACTTCTTCATATCAGCACTTACGCCACACGTAAGTCGCTACGTGTACTTAGCGATGTTTTGATAATCCGGCCCCTGGGCTGTATCCTGCACAGTTACCAGCAGCGGTCTACAGGCGTTAGCGTCTTTCGATCGCAGCCTCTTGCATGCCGTTATATTTACAACGACGTTAAGTGCCTTGGCACAACAATCAGTTATAAACTCAACACCCGATGCATTGCTTTCGGGAAAGTTAAACTAAACAAGGTTAAATCTTTTTCTCTCTTCATCCAGCAGGTCACGAGTGCTCTCGCTGGCGAGAACAGAGTAGACCTCTTTGCGGCCTTTACCTTCTGTGTTATCGCTATTTTCTGCTTTGTGTAGATGAGCTTTTATTTCCACCAGCCCATTTCGTAACGATTGTAATTCGCTACGCAACAACTTCTCTTCCACCATCTTTTACCTTTTTAAAGCGCTAAGCGCAGGTTGTTGGCAGCCCTGGCGATACCAGGGTACTGTCTTGTGTACTGTCGCCTGTAATGACAAGGTATAACAGATTCCTACGCGAGGTCGTGTCAGTGTTGACTAAAAACCTAAACGATAAATTACAAATATAATATTTACATCAACATAACGTCCCCTTACAACATCAGTCATTTCCTAAGTTACTGTTATACCAAGATTTTTCAATTCTGTTAGCACTTTTATAATTTCTTGAGTTACTTTTTCTTCAAAATTTGTCATTTCCTGAGTTACTAATCTATCAAGTTTCTTCTATTGGTTTTACTGCAGGCAATTCTTTCTCGAGGAAGTTCATATTTACCATGACACCCTCCCTCACTACATCTATTTTTTTCGCGATCATTTCTGAATCCCTTACATGAACATCTGAGAGTTTTGAAACTTCCCGGTCGACATAAGTCTTACATACGGCATCCTTGTCCTTAATTGGACTGGAGATATTTGCAAGTCTTCAATTATTCAGATCAAAAAATTTTTCAGTGTCAAGATACAGAAAAACCAATACCTGGAGGGCCATTTAGATGTGATATGGGTGTACTATTAATTCCACTTCCAAATATATATACACCAGTCATTTTAATAAAGTAAAACTTCTAAAGCATATAGACTTTCCCGGACTCATGAAGCTATAAGATTATTTATATGATCTATTAATATTTTGTTCAGTTTTATGTTTTTATCACTTCCATTTTGTAGCATAAATTTAGGTTGAATAATTACATTCTGATTTGATATAATAATATTGATATAATTATTACAATATAAATACTCTTATATTTATAATTTAATATTAATATATAATAATATTGATATTATTATACCAAATCAGATTCTCTAATATTTTATATAATATCTCTTGAAATATGTTTTTAATATTCTTATCTCTTCAATAATATCTTCCATTTTGTCAGCGAAACTGACATGGCTCGTACCTCCATGATTTTTTCGGTTTGGTTATTGAATTTCGTATCATTAATTGAAGCTTTTGAATTTCTGATCAACTTCAGCAAAAGATACTTTTCCATCAATTTGTAACTCGAGGTTATGAATCCACAATTCTGAAGTTTTAAGCTTTTCATTTACTAAATATTCAAACGCCAAATGTACCCTATGGATCTCCTTATCAGCTTTAATAATCGATTTAAAATTTTCTTCAATATGCAATTCTGAATTCCTGACTTTATCATCAAGTGCTACCTTCAAACTATTTATTTTCTAATCAAATTGTTTCATTACTTTATCCACATTGATGATTTTCTCATCAATTTGCTTAATTAGTTCTTCTTCAACATGCAATTTCAAATTATTGACTTTGCCATCGAAAATTGACTGCAAACTGTCAATTTTAACATCAAATTGTTTACTTAGTTTTTCTTCAGAAGAATCGACTCTAAAGTTTTATATTTATCTTCAGGTGCAAACTCTAAGAATTCCAAACCTAAATCAGCATTAAAAAACTCAACTTGTAACTCTTCTCTCAGGGTTGTAATAATTGAATTGAAGGTAGAAGGCTCATTGAGTCATATCGAAGAATTTCTATTGAAGTCTTCAGAGACTCTAGGAGAAATACTTCAATTATTGGTTCTTCCTCACCATCTTTGCAAGTTGATGAAAGATTCAAATTATTAGAATAGATATTAGTACTCGCCATTTGATAAAGAAATTTTAATACCCATTCTTATAAAGATCTAATAGGGTGTAACAAAATCTCCCATACTCCAGTCGTATCAACAGTTCTAAACATTCATGTCCACAAATAACATCACCCATTTTTGTATTTTGCAGGCGGACCAAAAAATGTTTCACATTTCATGTACGTTTTAAACTCGATAGGACATGTCAAACCATAACTATCAAAGTAACAACAAGTATCATTTTCCCTATACCAACAAGTCCAATTCTTTCCAGTTCCTTCTTCCACATCCAGATTCAAAATTCCTAGATCCGTTTTCAAAGGTGACCTTGGCAGTGCATCTCATGAAAATGTCTCTGACTCCAGGGACTTCTAATATTGTTAAATAATGTTTTATATCATGTTGCGTTAATGGTTTAATGGTTATTATTTTCTTGGTGGATTCAAGTAGAGACCTTCCCTCTAAATTTTCGGTGGCGATTTTTTTTCGCTGGGATCATTCTTAAACCGGATCCATTTTTAGCTTCATCCCTTCAACATCTTCCAACGCCTCATCATCAAAGCCTAACAGAGTATGTAAACTGTTGGGTTTGTTGAAATAAATTTTCAAGTCAGAGTTACGAATAATTACGTATTACGCATTTCAGAGTATTGGTGTTCGCTTTTCGATCAATCGAGTCTTCGTCTCCGAGTTCACTTTTGATATACTTGTGGATACTCTTTATCTCATAGCATTCGGTCGGAACTGTTATGACGATTTCTTCGCCATGTAATCCAACATAAAATTTATTATTTGTTTCATTGATATTATGGATAGAGTGATACATATTCAGCCGCACCAATGCCAGTTCATAAAAATTGTTTTCATCCAATTTTATTGCTGGCGTGAAGTTCGTGTACACATCACTTTTTCTACCGATAATAACTATGCGTTACGATTCCATTTTCTTAAACAAAAATCATTCAATAGTTCAACATCATGATCATTTATTAAATTTCGTTCAAAAAATTCCTGCGTGAGTGCTTGTGATTCATTAAAGACTCTTGTGTTTGCAGCATACAGAGAGGCAAATAGTAGATGATGTCTTGTAACAATATAATTGACGTTAGAAGCTATAACTATTATTCCTGATCCTGAAACATTTGAATCAGTATCCTGCCTTTATTTCGGAGTTTGATCCCAAGACGATGCGGGACTTGCAGCTATGATTCTAGCAACTTCATTACGCTCTTTTTCTTGCTGTATCGCTTTATATAGTGGTTTGATGAATTTTTTATACTTCTCTCCTTTGTTTGCTTTCATTGTTTTATTCGGCTTGAGATGAGCCTTAGTCTGTCTCAAAATTGTTGGGTAAATTACAACATCATTTTCTTTGTAGTTTTCAGGGGATTGTTTTGTTACTAGCTCTCAAAATCCGACAGTTCCCTCAAAAACTTCACTACCAATCCCTAAATCATTACCTTGAATGCTGACAATTGTATCTCCTAGCATTGCACATCTACCATCAAATAATATGAAAAAAATTCGAAGGGGGAAAATTTGAAGAAAATGAGAAAAAAACGGAAAAATGCGTGTAAAAAAAATTAAGGCAAAAATCAAAAATCGGGCTTCGTTACTCGATTGGTATGGTCTTTATGCATCGAATGATATGCGTCTCAATGTTGTAGCTTGAAAACCCTAGGAGGAGATAGATTTCTTCAGTACCCCCTTTTTTGTCCGTTTTCTATGAATTTCACATTTTCTATTTTTTTCCGAAAAAATCATACGAACAAAATCTGTTTTTTCAGTTTTACATATATGTGTGAAGTTTCAGAAAGATCCGTTAGTAAATGTGGAAGTTTTTCTGGAGGGTATGACCCCCCGTTAAAACTCACTTCCACATGAGTGACAACAGGAAAATAGCAAATCAATGTGATAAAATTTTCAAAGAAAAACCAATGATTGAACATCTTCGACAAAAATTTCAGAAAATTCCAATGCAGCAAGAACTATGTATTGATGAACAACTTGTTCCCTTCAAAGGGAAAAGCCAACTGAATCAATACAACCCAAGTAAGCCGCATAAGTGGGGATATAAGATATTTGTTCTGGCTGACACAAAAGGAATAATACATGACTTCATCCCATACACGGATAAGATCGAGCCAGTTGACGCCCCGAATATTCTTGACCTCAAATCATATGGTAAAATTGTTCTTCACCTCGCTCAGGCCATTCCGTCATAAATGAATAACATCTTGTAATTCGACAACTGGTTCACCAGCCTTCCTCTCATGGATCACCTTGCCAGCAGATGATGGTCTTGTGACGCTGTTAGAACTCAACGACTACCAGGTGTATCGAAAGACAAATAAGTTGATAAAGCATTGGAGAAAAAGGGTAGAGGATCATATGACGAGCTCGTTTGCAAGCAAAGTAATTGCGAATTTAGTTACGTGAAGTGGCACGACAACAAAATTGGCAATATTGCGTCGAACTTTGCGAGAGCTTCCCCAGTAACAACTGTCCAGAGATATGACAAAAAAAAACATAAAAAAGTGGTAGATGTGACATGCCCAGACATTATCCAAAAATGTAACAAATGCATGGGAGGCGTCGACCTGGCTGATAGTATTATAACGTTTTATAGAATCTCTCTGCGATGTAAGAAGTTCTATATGAGACTTGTATTCCATATGTCCGATATGTCTATAATAAATTCCTGGAAGCTATACAAAAGAGATGCTGAAGATTTGAACCTTCAAAGAATAGACATTTTACCTCTGGCTCACTTCAAATTATCGGTTGCTAGTGCACTAACAACGAACAGTAAAGTACGACCAGCAAAACGTGGAAGGTCATTACCATACTAAGGTCAGAGTTCAGCCGCCAAGCGTCCTCGATCTGGTTCCGAGAACATTGTCCGTTTCGACCAAATTGGTCACTTTCCTGTTTTAGAAAAAACAGAAACCGGTGCAAAAACGACAAATGTACCGGTAAAACTAGATTTGCATGCAAGAAATGCATTGTAAATCTTTGTATAACAGTATCTTCTAACTGCTTCGCCGCCTTCCATCGAGAATAGACTTATCAAACTGAACTTGAATAGACAACGTGAATAATAAGAACTTTTTATTTTTCAAGTCAGAGAATCTTGGTAGAGTTCATTTTTGTCATTACCTGATTGTTTTTCCTTCCTCGTATTATAACAATCTAGTTCATATCAGAATATAATACCTTATGTTTGTATGTATGCCTGATGTTTCTCAAGAGTGACACTCATATTATTGCCTTCTGGTGACGAATGTTCTTTTATTCCGGACGTTATCGTATTTTCTCTCATCCTCTGATGGGGGCAAGGCTAACGTTCTTGATAAGATTTTTAGCAGCGTATTCACTGAAGAGGACTTGAACAGTGTTCGAGCTATTGAGGACCGCCCATTCGGCTCTAAGTGATGTCACCTGGGTGACATGTGATATATTTTTTCACTCTGCATTAAAATGAAAAAAGTTATATAGATATGATCTTATTGCATCACCAGTAACACGATAGAAAGAAGAAAAAATATATATTTATTTTTAAAATCTTATATCAGGCGGAAGAGGGTAATTAAGAAGGATGCTACCCCATTAGAGAGAGCGGATTTTCGCAAAAAACTGGCAGGAGAGAATCAGTCGAAAAAGCACGGAAAATCAGGTCAACCACTTTCACGATGTCAAGACAACACCGGCCTCACACGGTCAGTAAGCGGAACCGGAAGACAAATAAGAAGTCATGCCCATAGATTCAGGCCGGTAAATAATGTAAGAAGTAACCGCATACATCAAAATGAAAGTACAAAGAAAGTTTTAAAATGTTTTTACACGAACTCGGATTCCGTTTTGAACAAAAAGTGAACTAATATCTGTGAAAGCAAACGAGTGCATTGACATTATTTGTATTACAGAAACACTCACTAAAATTACGGGGGGAAAATTGTACCTGCTGAATTTCAGTTGCCAGGTTTTTTTTTCATAAGTTGAATGAAGAACAGCGCAGTAGATGTGTAGCTCTGCGGGTTAAAACCTCTTATGGGGCCCAGTAAGTTAAGTTACCTACAGAGCATTAATCAGCTCTAGAGAATCAGTGTGGTGCGAACTTTCTCTCAAAGGTAAAGATAGCCTCCTCATAGGCGTCGTGTATAGACCTCCGGACGGCTTCCAGCCAAGATTACTCAAAGCGTTAGCAGCCGTCCTAGCTGGCCCTCTGACGGCATTTTTTTCGAAAACTTTGAACGAAGGGATCTTGCCGGCTGACTGGAAACTAGCTCAAGTGACACCATTGTTCAAAAGAGGTGATAAAAATGCCCGTGCAAATATCGCCCTGTCAGTTTGACAAGTGTCGTTTGCATGGTAATGGAATCTGTTATGATGGATAGATTGATCGATCATTTGACTGTTAATAATCTCTTATCAGACTGTCAACATGGCTTTATTACCGGTAGATCCTGCACCACTAACCTCTTGTTCACTTTCAATGAATGGACCCGCCGTCTGGACGAAAGAGAGCCAGTATAGCTATGCAGTTTGTCTCGAATAGACCAAGGAACTTGTTAGTGTCCCACATGAGCAGCTGATGCGTAAAATAAAGTCTTTAGGAACATAGAGTAATGTACTCAAATGGATCAGAGATTTTCTAGTAGGGAGACGACAACGTGTCAGTATTAATGGGTCCTTATCAGACTGGGCTCCAGTGCGCAGCGGCGTGCCACAAGGAAGCGTTCTCGGGCCTGTTTTATTCGTTGCGTTTATAAACGATCCTCCAGAAGCTGTGTCTAGCGTGTGATCGATGTATGCTGACGACACAAAAATTTATAATACAGTGAAGAATACGTCGCAAAAAGTACAGTTGCAAGGTGATCTTGACAGGCTGGTTGACTGGGCTGATAAGTGGCAGCTGCGTTTTAACGCTGACAAATGTAAAGTAATCCACCTGGGCAAGAACAATGAACAGCAAGTTTACAGTATGAGAAGACACGGTTGCAGAGACAGAGTGATGATGTCGAAGTCGACAATGGAAAAAGATTTAGGAGTTAATATCGACAATGAGTTGAAATTTTCTAAGCATATTGAAGGTCAAGTTAATAAAGCCAATAAACGACTTGGACTGATCAGACGCTCTTTCGAGTTAAATTTAATAGAGATTGTTCAAAGACGTGCAACAAGGATAATTCCGGGCTTGAAAAGCAAGTTCTATGAGGAAAGATTAAAGATTATGAGCTTCCAAGCCTCAGTTATCGACGTCTGTGTGGGGAACTCATTGAAGCATACAAGTATACTCATGGCTTATACAAGGTTCCAGAAGGATTACTAGAATTTGAAACAAGAACCAACACCAGGGGTCACAGCTATAAACAAAAAAAACTGCGTTGTAACACATCCATGCGACAACATTTCTTCTCGCTTCGAGTCACCGACAAGTCCGACATGTGGAACAGCCTCCCTGATAGTATCGTTGACGCTCCGAGTATGAAAGCCTTCAAGAACAGACTAGACGAAGCTATGCAGGAGCATATGTTCAGTCTTAAAATGCCTAGCAAATTACGAACCAGGCAATAAGTCCAGCAGCTATCTCAATCAATCGTCAGTTATGGAAAGGTCGGGTTCCAAAGGCCGGATCCCATGTGAATCAAGTCACGAAAAATTTAAGAATCTGCAACAGGCCATGGGCCTATTTCTTCAGTGCCGACATTTCTACTCTATTCTATAGATTTTATCGATGCCTAATTTGAATTTATACAAATCGACTTGTGAATTCAACTGTAATTTAATATTAACGAATTTTTATTTTTCAATTATTTTAATAATTTCCGTTATATTCGTGAGGAACAACATCGGATCGATTGTTCTTGTATCATGATAAATGTGTTCTGAGCATTTATTATCAACAAATTTCTTAATTTCATCCCGCATGCATTCAAATTTATTTTTAAAATGGTCATCTGATTCTTCATGGGCTTCTATATCGTCCACTTCTAAATTACAAAGAATAACTGACTAAAAGAAAGAACTGACTAATATGCTATCACTTACACGTTTTCTATGGGCGTTTGTTTGTTCTTGCCTTTTTTAAGTTTTGAATTTCGCGATTGCATATTACACATTCAGTCTTTGAATTAAAGTTTTTGAATTTAAAGAATCAAATGATATGATCATATTGTTAATTGCTTTACAATGCTTATGAGTTTCTACGTTTTTTAGGTTTTAAACTACTGTGTTACAGACTTTACAATGATTCATGCTGATATTTGCTTTCATTTTACCTAAAAAATTCATCTGAAGAGTTGCCGCATTAAACGTATGATTTTTTGTCCGACTTACATTAGATGGTTGCCTGACTCTCATTTTCCTTAAGAAATTAATCCAAAAGGTTTTGGTATTCAAGGTGTTTTTTCACATAAGTCACATTAGATAATTCATCCGCTCTCATTTTATATAAAAAACACATTGAAGAAATTTTATCTTTCTAATACTTTTATTTATTCATCATTGTAACTTATGTGAATGTTTGTGTATTTGCTCGCCATTGTAACTTATGTGAATGTATGTGTGTCTATTTCCATGTTTTATTTTATTGATTCCACGAAGTAATGCATTTTCCGACTGGGCGGAAGTTAACGGCGCTGCCAGCAGGAAAAATACGATGCACAGCCGCCGTCTTCGGCTCAAGGCCATTAGCAATCTCGAACGAGTTTTGTAGTCGGATGATGGCCTTGACTTGAAGCGCTTTGCCTCCATGCAGTGACTGTATTACATCACTTCCACTGTTTAGCTAAATCAGGATGATTTTTGACTAAATTATCCCTTTCCCGCCAAATCGGACTTTCAAGTCGCCTTTAAAAAAACACCGGTTTTCTAAGAATTTCACGTTTTCTTTCATTTTTTTTCGAAAAATTCACACGAACAAAAAAAGTCTTAGATTTATTTTTTACATATGTGTACCATGTTTCAGAGTTATCTGTCTGTAAATAACCAAAATAAAATTTCCAATTTCCAATGGAAATTTCCAATTTCTTGTGGAAATTTTATTTCGGTTATTTAAAATTTATCGTTAGCAATCTGTCTGTAAATAACCGCAATAAAATTTCCGATTTCCAATGGAAATTTCCAATTTCTTGTGGAAATTTTATTTCGGTTATTTACAGACGGATCACTTTAAAACTTGGTACACATATGTAAAAAATAAATCTAAGACTTTTTTGTTCGCGTGAATTTTTCGTAAAAAACGCGAAATTCTTAGAAAACAGCCACAAGGGGGTACTGTAGAAATCTATCTCCTCCTAGGATTTTCAAGCTACAACATCGAGACGCATATCATTCGATGAGTAAGGACCATATCTATTGATCGGTCCTTGTTTTTTTCGAACTTCTAATTTTTTTGGGTGGGGTGGGCATTTTTCGAAAAAATTTTGATGCCCCCCCCCCCACCCTTTCGAATTCCCTTTTTCAAAATATTTTCAAAACTATAACGAAATTTTGAAAAATCTAGATCTTTTATTCACTAGATCTTTCAGCTCTTTAGAAATCACTAGATCTTTTACTTGCGAATCGAACGGTACATCTCTCATTGCTGTAGCTTAAAAACTCGGAGGAGATAGGTTTGCAGTGACAATAGGTGTGAATGTTCTGTAGAGCGCGACAAAATCCCGAGCGCCTCGAAATAGGCATTCCAGGTGGTATGGATACAAGAGGAGCTGAAATTCAGTCAAGGATGGTGGGAACGACTGCATGAGCACCATCCCACACGACAGTAGCCGGGTAAGTAAAGATCAGCGTCTTCAGACCGTCTATTTATGTGCCCGGCCGGTAATTTTCGCCTATCTAAAAAGTGAAAGAACTCCCCCACCCCTAACCCTTTCGCGATCTGTCGTCAAGGCATAAATCAACGTAGAGATGATTTTGGCACCGTTGAATAGGTCAGAATGTCAGCTTTAAGGTGAGACTAAAAACCGGAAAGGTGAAATTTGCGATTTTTGACCCAGAAAATCAGGCGGTAAAGGGTTAGAAATCCGTTTTTGTTTTCTTAAATAGTTGATACGGAGACAATGATATGTTCATCCGTTTTTTGATATATACGGGGTGTTTCAGAATTAAGTAACCCTTTTAATTTTTTAATAAATAAAAAACTAAGAACGTTATGAAGTTGAAACTTGTTTTATTTAAAAGAAGAACATTTTCATGGTAATATTGTATCATAGTTACGTCATTATCCTGTATAGCTTGCTAAATTTGTGTTTAATTATCAAGCCTTAAATTTTCATCATGATTCGCTACAGCAAAGAAGAAAGAACGAAAATTATCGCTACAGTCAATAACGATATCAATAACAGAAGTTCAACGTGATTACAGGATCCATTTCAAAACAAGGATCCTTCAAAAAACACAATTAAATCTCTTTATCAAAAATTTGCGGATATCAAAAATTTTCACTCTCGCCAGAAACACTAATGAAGGTTATGAAAGCAACGAAGAGAAGAGCCCTATTTTATCTAAACAATTGTGGTGGGCATTTAAAAGATATTATATTTAAAAACTAGGATACAATATTACCTAAGTTTCAACTTCATAACGTTCTTAGTTTTTTATTTATTAACAAATTAAAAGGGTTACTTAATTCTGAAACACCCTGTATAAGCTAATTTACCCAGCCATCGCGAACGATTAGCGTGTGAAATACTCAAGTAAAAATGTTCAGATGAAACATTTTTGAGGAGTTCGTAGTGATTCGCACTTGTATTTCTCTTGAATGTCATAGTTAATTTTATTTAGCCTTCAAACTCGTGATTATCGACCTCTGTAACAATATCTTACTTAATTAACTTGATCTCGATTACTTATTGTGGATTTCATCAATTTCATTATTAAACCATTATAAAAATATACAGTCAGTTAATCATCAAATTTTGAGCACGAATAACACTCGTGTAATTACTGAATGATGAAGTTTAGTAAATGTCGAAATTATTCTATGTTAAATCGTACCAGAAAATATTGTGAAATTTTTTTGAGAAGGCCAGTGGAGAACCATTTGCCAATCGTGCATTATATAGTTAGTCATTTTCTAGAATGTTCTTCATCCCATGAATAAACACACAAAACCTTCATATTCGTTACTCCATCCTACTTGATACATATTCTCTACAATAAATTGGAAGAGGGACGGCGAAATCTTATTCATTTCCAACCTTTTAAGAAAACCAAAACCCTCTTCCTATAAGTTCATCTTTCTCACCGCAAACATGTGCGTTAGTGTTTTTCACAGAATCATTGCGGAAAATATTCAAACACAATTTTAGCTCTCAACAAAGTATTTTGTTCTTATCGATTCGGATAAAAATGTGAATAGCTCGCCATAATCATTGCATATATCATGAAATTGATCAATAGGTAATATTTCATTGTTCTCCATTTTAGGTTTCATTAACCATTGATTTATTTTTTTCCGGCGTTTCGATGTTCCCTCTCTTTGGTACATTGTAAAGATTTTACATGTACGGTTGAAACTGTTTGACAATTTTTATATCTTTTTAGCAATGTCGTATTTTTTCATAATTTTACTTGCTTGTCAGAGTTTCATTTACCACAGCCGCAATCTACTCCACTTCTCTCTTAGTATCACTCAACGTACGTTTTTCAACAATAGAAAGGCTTTCTATTTTGCACTTGCTTCTTATGCAATTTTTTAATATACAGTCAATATAAGAGGGCCTTCTTTTGAACCGGCCGTCGACAACGAAATTTCTTGCGTTACTGAGATGGCAATGAAGAATAGAGCTGCAACATATTTGTTTCAGAACATTCGAGGTGTTGCATGCGTATCGAATGATCTTTATCTGAGCTATATTATACTCCAATTGACACGACCTTCATTCGAGGTGTGCCATGTGCATCGAATGTTCTTGCCTTGCAATGTGTTGTTTGTTCACTATCAGAAACCACCTTCATTCGAGGCGTGGCATGCGTATTCACCTAAGGGAATGCAGGGAATTGGAAATCGTTCACTACCGTCGGGAATCGAACACCACATCCCCAATCAGAAGAGCGAGTCTTTAAAGGTCCACTATAATGCCATCGATGTCTTGCGTGCCAGATGCAAAATTTTGCCTATTAATTCCAGAAATTCGGCTCTAATGGAAATGAAACTGTCGTTGTAGGAGAGAGAGCGGTGGTAATACAGCCAGAAATGAGTGAGTAATAGCTAAAATTTCAGTTTTTTAACGAGCCGTATCAAAAGAAAATGAAGTGCAGTTCTGGATTTAAATAGGGTAACCATGCTAAACTGAGGCGCTGTTCAATCTAGTTGATTAAGCTAGGTTAAAGCTGTTATTGGCAGCTGTTCTGCTTACCCAGGTTATGTCCCGGGTTTATTTAGTATCGAATAGATTCCAAACTTGACTGACGGCGGCGGTTAATTGTGGGTGTACGGTCACTCGGGGTAAATGGTCGTTAACTCATGATTTTGGTGGACAAGATTCGGGGTAAGATTGTAGGTAAATGGACGTTATCCTATGATTAAAGCAGATTATACAAATTGTTGTGATAGGCTCGCTTTAGTAACTACTGCTAGGTATAGCACCGAGAGGCCGTTCTAGAAAAATAAAAGAACTGCCTAATTCGACCAGCAACTGCCGGTCGACTTCGCCGTAACTTGCTTCACAGTATTTATTGTTAATCGAAGGTCTCGCACGACCTTCGTGAATTCTTGTTTTGGTGCCCTCGATGGTATTTTTTGATGAAGCTGTGCTGGTGTAGACTATCGGCCTTCAAGGAAGTCAATCCCGGGACTCGAGATCCGTAACACGGCTGAAGTCGGAACGAGCTAGAGCGTTGGACTGTCGAGTAGTACCTCTTGCCAAGCCAAGAGCTGATTAACTCTAGAATAGAATAGAAGTGTCGGCATTGAAGAAATAGGCCGATGGCCTGTTGCCGATTCTTGAATTTTTCGTGACTTGATTCACATGGGATCCGGCCTTTGGAACCCGATCTTTCCATAGCTGACGATTGATTGAGATAGCTGCTGGAGTTATTGCCTGGTCCGTAATTTGCTAGGCATTTTAAGACTGAACATATGCTCCTGCATAGCTTCGTATAGTCTGTTCTTGACGGCGTTCTTACTCGGAGCGTCAACGATACTATCAGGGAGGCTGTTCCACATGTCGGTGACTAGCGAGAAGGAATGTTGTCGCATGGATGTGTTACAACGCAGTTTTTTTAGTTTATAGCCGTGGCCCCTGGTGTTGGTTCTTGTTTCAAATTCTAGTAATCCTTCTGGGACCTTGTATAAGCCATGAGTACTACTCTAGTCTTATAGAAGATTCCTTGGAGAGCGTCGTGATTTCAAACTCGTCCGCTGCGGTAGTTTCCGAAATTTTCGCTCAAGCGCATATACTGTAGATGTTTGCGGGTGTCTTCAGAATCCTGTCCTCAATCTTGTGCGGACAAACAGTTGATAGTTGCAATTCTCGTCGTTCATCACTTTCGTTATGATTTCCCTGGCAGTTGCTCCCAGCACACCAACACTAGTCCGACCACCAACTTTGTCTCGACACCCGACTCTCTTCTGACCATACAACCAACCGGTAGACTTGCTGGCTCGGGATGACCCCGACGCACACTCAGCTGCTTAAATGCCCCGCAACCCGCAATGAAGCGTCTCATAGATTTACCCTAAATAAGCCCAGAGTTTTTACTCCATGAACGTCAACAGCCACTTTGCCCTACATCATGCTATTCGTATTTTCCCCCCAATTACCGGGTACACTCTAATTAACATTCATAATTTGACTAATTTCTACTCTCAAATCACCTGAGTACTTAAGTTCTAATTGTAAGCACACGAGTGCTCTTTTCGACCACCTGCGAAGCTAGTGCGTTGCTCCGTATGAGACCGAAAGTTGGCAGGCTCGGCGACGATAAATCTTAATAAACTTTAAATATTTGTCAGCTGACTCCGTACTGTTAGTGGCCAGCCTTGAAAGTTTTCAAATGAAAAAATTTTAATTCAGCTCCTGTGAAAACTGAGACTTCACATATTGCTCTAACCAACGTAGATTCACATTTTCCTTATGAACATAAATTTTGGTAACAACGGTGTTACCGCGTTCTCGAGCTTCGTGAAGACATATCAGTTTCGAATTACTTCGCACCTCATCATTCAGTATTTAAGAACGTATTTAAGAGTTAGAAAGAAGTTGTCCATGAAGTTATTGCCACAGCAAAGATTCGAATTTATAAATTAGACAATTGGCAAACAAAATAGTTTCATACAACTAACATTATTACTGGCATATAATGAATGATAAAATATCATGCATAAGAAAGCGTTTTGCAAAATTGCAAAGTTATTTGATATTATATCGAACCGTCCATAAATACCTATGATATACCCACCTTTTTATGTTGGCTATTAATATACAGTAGGGAAAAAGTGAATACAGTGGGACATGATGACACTGATACACGTCAATTACTTTTTAAAGTAATGATTAATATTTAACCACAGTTTATTATAGTTACGACACACAAATCAGTGCATCGATCGCCGTGGCGGAGAGATGTTTTGTACCCTTTATTACGTAAAATATTTTACTTGTTCCATTGTCCCCCCATGTTTAATTTATGCCTGATTTTAAATTATTATCACAGACATCGTAAACCAAACATACCAGTTAGATCATGAGTAAATTTATAAGCATTAACTACCCATTTTTTCTATTTCAGGCAGGCGACTCTGAAGTGCAAGGAACTCAACATGAGGCTCGTCTCGTATCCGCTAACTAACAGGGTTTGTACTTATTTGTAGGAATATTAATTATATTTAATCGTGGTAAAACGCAGACCTAAAAATCTATGCCAATTGAGTTAACCAGATTATTTACACATTCAGAGCCCTAATTAAACTATGATTATAATGCAATTTGTCATTATGTAGTAGAGGCCAACTCATTCGATTAAGTTGAAGCAATTTTCTGGAATGCTGCCAAGTGTATCGAGTAAATTTACTACAGGGAAGAGGCCGGCCGCATAAGAGAGTAAGCTAAGGCCCCTTTCACACAGGGCGTGAAATCCCGCCGGCGTGAAAAAAAGTGCCGCGGGATTTCCCGCCGAACCTCAGCGGACATACGAAATGTGCACTGCTATTCACACACGACGGCTTTTCACGCGGCGTGAAATTTCACGCCTGACGACCGCGTGTGTCAAGCTAAAAGTGCGGCGGGATTTCCCGCGACAGTATTTCCCGCGACAGTTTAGCTTGCAATGGGATTCAATGTAATCTTTCACACGGGGCGGTTTTTCACGCCGCTACCTAGTGTGGTACAGACAGTGGGTCGGCGAGGGTGTGAGTGAGAGTTAAAGCCAGTTTTTCAATAGCAGGCACGGCGTCTCTCATCTGCACGCTGTTGTGGGTTAATTTGCCTTGCACACAAGACAATAATTCATCAAAACTTTCGGCAGACATTCGAAAATAATTGGAGAATTTTACTTCTTCTTCTCTTAATTTTCAGAATAGAGTGGCAAATTCACCTTCTTGTGGCCTTAATTTTACTATAGTGTGAACCCAGCACCTCCTTTTATTTCTTTGCTGCCTTTTATGCAGCAAATATAAAAGGATAGCTTTCTTTTCTTTGCTATTCATAGATATAGTTCACAAAAACTGAGGACCACTTTTACGAAGAACAGCGCTGCAAGACTGATAGATTCCAGCGTGAAAAACCGCCTCGTGTGAAAGATAGCGCGGGAAATCCCGCGGCGGTTTTTTTCACGCCGGCGGGATTTCACGCCCTGTGTGAAAGAGGCTTAAGCGTAGCAGAACATCTGGTGTAGGGCCGTCGTCTCCGCTTTAGTTAGGAGATTTCAAAACGTTGGGTAAAGATGCTAAGGTTGTAGTTGGGCGCTATATACGCTCGATGACAATCATGATGATAACCATTATTACCAGTAAGGCCATATCCCCAACGATAGGGTCACATGGGGCAGCGGGCCCCCCCTTTTTTAAACCAAATTTTTGATGGGCCCATGGGCTTGGGGCAAGGCGCCCAAACTTGGTCCCTTTACCACAATTGCATATTTTTTGTTTAAAAATTATAAAACAACACTTCACAGTTAAAAATAAGAAAAATGCAATAAAAATATGACATTCATTCATTTATTAACAACCTAAAAAATCATATTCTTAACTTTAAAAAAATATACTCTTGGCTTAAAAATTCTATCACTGACGTGAAGAAAAATATTTCATTGACATAAAATATATATCCTTGCCTTGAAAAATATATCCTTGCGGTAAAAAATTCATCCTTGACATGAAAAAGTGTATCCTTGACTAGAAAAAATATATTTAGTTGATCAGAAAAAACTTCGTTCCAGTTTCGTCCATAATCCAGATATTATGTGCAGAGAATTCGTACCTAATCGTGATTTCAGCAGCACCATAAAAACTCAACTATTGGCTCATTGGTGTTGGCTGAAATCTACTTTTGGCAAGGCAAGAGTCAATAACTCGATAAGGGGTCAAATACGCATAACTAGAAACTAGAACCTGCTGCCTTGAGGCGGCAAATCAAAAAATCATGCAATATGAAGTGTAATTTTTAATTCAAAAAGGTATTCATAGTTTTGTAAAGGTCATTGAGACAAATCTAATGATGTATAACACAGGACTACACAGAGGGGTATTTAGCCCACCACGTGCGCTTTGCCTCGTGACACGCATGGGCCCGTTGCCCCACTAGGGGCAACCTACAGTAGCCTCATCTACAGTAATCGAAAACAGTTTTATTTATCAGCAAAAAAAACTTTTATTTGGGCTAAAACAGTTATTCACAAATAACTTAACAAAGCAAACTCTTAGCAAATCGTAAATCCGTACACTTCATCCCAGTGAAACTATCGACCGGCGGTAGAGAACTCGGACCAATATCTGCCATACTTAGCGAGAAACCTGCTATGGGCCCGTGACCCGCGGTGGTCCGCTTGCCCCATGCATGTTACCCTACAGACATACATGGAAAAGATATATTCATTATTCAGTCATGCTGAACAAGGAGACGAATCAAGTTCAGACTATGAAGAAGTTCACAGATGAGAACTTGAACAGTATTCCAGATATTGAGGAGCGCCCAGTCGGCTCGAAGATAATATGCTTTGAAATACACGAAGAAGAGGTTCTCAAGCGCCTGGTAGCTCTAAATCCCAACAAGTCATGTGGACCAGACGGCTTGAATCCCAGATTGGTCAAAGAATTAGCAACCGTTCTGGCCGGTAGAGAGTAATGATTGAAAAGTCTAGTGTGGAAAAAGATCTCTGAGTTTATGTCGACAAGGAGCTGAAATTTTCTAAGCATGTTGAAACGCAAACTAACACATCCAACAAACTTCTTGGACTAATCAGACGCTGATACGAGTTCCTAGATGCAGAAATGATGAAGCAGTTGTTTGTTACCGTCGTGCGCCCGAATCTAGAGTTTGGAAACGTTGTGTGGTCACCGAGATTTGAAAAAGACAGAAATTCAATAGAGAATGTTCAAAGACGTGCAACAAGGATAATTGCAGGCTTGAAGGGCAAGTCCTATGAAGAAAGATTGAAGATTATGAAGCTTCCAAGCCTCAGTTATCGACGTCTGCGTGGGGACCTCATTGAAGTATGCAACTACACTCATGGTCTCCACAAGGTCCCTGAAGGGTTACTAGAATTTGAAACCAGATCAGCCGCTATACATTTTTTTCTTTTTCTCTCTTCTTCTTTTTGCCACACAATTCCTACTACACACAGCAATCCCCCAATTGTGGCCTTTTCCTGTGTGTGTCATTAGTGTATAAAACAGTCTTACATTAGTTTTACCTAGCCAAAAAACCCTAACCAAACTGAACGCAACCTGACATCCTAACCTAACCTGTCGTAACCTAACCTAACCCAACCTAACCCAGCCCAACCCAACATAACTTAACCTAACCTAACTTATCCTATCCAAACCTAACTTAAGCTAGCCTGAACTAACCTTGCCTTACCTATCATAATTAAACCTAACCTAACCACCCTCTGTCATGGTCGCCATAGGAACTTGTTCCTGGCTTGAACCTAACCTCAGCTAATGACGTAAAGGAAGATTAAGCATTATAATTGCGGCAGGCTACTTTGGATTCCAGGGAAGATGAAGCATTATAATGATGGCATGCTACTGTTGGATACCTGGGAAGATGAAGCATTATAATGGTGGCAGGCTACTGTTGGATACCTGGGAGGATGAAGCATTATAATGGTGGCAAGCTACTGTTGGATACCAAAGGTGAAACATTACAATGGTTGCAGACTACTGTCGGATACCTGGGAAGATGAAGCATTATAATGGAGGCAGGCTACTGTTGGATACCTGGGAAGATGAAGCATTATAATGGGGGCAGGCTACTGTTGGATACCTGGGAAGATGAAGCATTATAATGGTGGCAGGCTACTGTTGGATACCAAAGAAGATGAAGCATTATAATGGTGGCAGGCTACATTGGATTCCAGGGAAGATGAAGCATTATAATGGTGGCAGGCTTCTTTGGATTCCAGGGAAGATGAAGCATTATAATGGTTGCAGGCTACTGTTGGATGCCTGCGAAGATGAAGCTTTATAATGGAGGCAGGCTACTTTGGGTTCCAGGGAAGATGAAGCATTATAATGATGGCAGGCTACTGTTGGATACCTGGAAGATGAAGCAGTATAATGGTGGCAGGCTACTGTTGTATACCTGGGAAGATGGAGCATTATAATGGTGGCAGGCTACTGATGGATACCAAAGATGAAGCTTTATAATGGTGGCAGGTTACTTTGGATTCCAGGGAAGATGAAGCATTATTATGGTGGCAGGCTACTGTTGGATGCCTGGGAAGATGAAGCTTTATAATGGAGGCAGGCTACTTTGGGTGCCAGGGAAGATGAAGCATCATAATGGTGGCAGGCTACTGTTGGATAACAAGGAAGATTAAGCATTATAATGGGGGCAGGCTACTGTTGGATACCAGAAAGTTGAATCATTATAATGGTGGCAGTCTACTGTTGGATACCAGGAAGTTGAAGCATTATAATGGATGCAGGCTACTGTTGAATACCATGCAGGGAAGAAGGTGCATTATAATGGTGGCAGGCTACTGATGGATAACAGGAAGTTAAAGCATTATAATGGAGGTAGGCTACTGTTGGATACCAGGGAAGATGAAGCATTATAATGGAGGCAGGCTACTGTTGGATACCAGGGAAGATGAAGCATTATAATGGTGGCAGGCTACTGTTGGATAACAGGGAAGATGAAGCTGCATAATGGTGACAGGGCTATTGATACCAGGGAAGTTGGAGCATTACGATTGCAGCAGACTGCTGTAGCACGCTGTAAAAAGACATTCGATATAGTCATAATTATGGAGAAAACATTGATACTTTTCAATACATTAATTTTAGTACGGGAGAAGTCTAGATAAAATCAGGTTTAACATATAGCTTTCATTCATTTCAAATTTTGGAATTTATTTGGTCTCACTGCAAGTAATTAATTTTAGTTTACAGAACCAAAGAAATAAAAAGCAATGCTATTTCACTCACCGATCCCATTCTTTAATCACTCGATATTTCACCAATGAAAAATTTTCTGATCAAGGTGATGTCACGACACGATTGTGCATATTCGCTGGAATCCCCCTTATCCCGTATGTCTTTCCAGCTGGAGATTTCAAACACGAAACTCAGCAGAAATATTATAGAAAATAACATTTCAGTAGTATGTTCTCAGCAATAGAAATAAAGCAAGAAAAATCAGATCCGTGCTTAACGTATTGATCCAGCTGCCAATGGACTATTAACGCTGATTAAAATGAAGATGTACTGTACATCTCTTGATTAAACGCAAACTGGTAATATTTTGTAGAATATATATTGAGTAGCCAGAGCTGGGCAGCGCTACTTGGAAATGTAGCGGCGCTACCGCTACCACTACATGCTCTAAATGTAGCGGGCGCTACCGCTACACCCACTAGATTGTAACGGGCGCTACCGCTACAGTAAAATGTAGCGCGCTACATTAGCCGCTACAACCGCCGAAATTATTGGAAATCTCTAAATATTTATTGTTTTGCTATTGGGATTTACTCATTAACATTTAATGATAATAAATTCATTTTTAAAACATATCAATGCAACTTTATTGCAATTAACCTAACCGAACTATAGTATGGGTTACCCCAGGGTTAGATACAGTAAATAGAAGTTACAGTTATTTTTATGTTTACCTTCCCTACATGGATGTGAACTTTAATCTACCAAGAAATTCTAAGAAATTATCCACATATACATATAAAAATCAGTCTTTTTTTTGTATATTTATGTGGATTATTTTTGAGATTGGTAGATTGAAGTAGACATCCATGTAGGGAAGGTGAAACATAAAAACTGTGTAAAAATAAGTGTAAGCAAACTGAAAGATGAAAAAACCTGTAAGTGGTAACTGGTAACAACTTAACAAGTAACAACTAACATGTTGACACTAGTAACAGGCTGAGGTTGACAACATTACACCGAAATCTTTCGTACAGTTTTATTCTGTAATTTATATTTATTAAATAGGTCTAAAGACGCGTGCTGGTACCTTGAATGCAAATAATTGGCAATGGGAAAGCTTGGGCTACAATATCAAGACTTTTTGGGCATATTCTTCTGTTTTCAATGAGTTTTACTTTATTTGGCTCCCCTGAACAATTTAAAAATCCAAAAAACGCCATCTTAAAAAAATTATAACTCCAACAGTTTTCAAGCTACGGCAATGAGAGACATACCATTCGATTTGTAAAAACAATACCTAGCGACTCTAGAAGTCTTTTTTTTTTAATATGTGCATGGTTTGACTTATATATGGGAGGGGAGGAAGGTGGGGGGGGGTTAAAAATGTAAAAAAATGGGAAGAATGCGAAAAAAAACGATGAGGAAAATAAAAAATCGGGGCTCTACAGTCGCTAGATATTGTTGTTACAAATCGAATGATATGTGTCTCAACATTGTAGCATGTGATTTGCAAAATTTATAAACTTTTTAGAGTACCCCTTATTTGCCGTTTTCTATTAATTCCACGTTTTCTTTCATTTTTTAAATTTACATGAACAAAAAGGTCTTAGATTTCTGTTTTACATATGTGTACCTAATTTCAAAACGATCCGTCTGTAAACAAAAAAGGTTTGTTGGAGGGTAGCCGGTAAATCTAAAGGCTTTATCTATAAATGTAGCGGTAGCGCTGTAGCGGCAAAACCTCGTATCGCTACTTAAATATGTAGCGGGCGCTACCGCTACCGCTACATTGCCTTAAATGTAGAGCCGCTACCACTACCGCTACTGAAAATGTAGCGGCCGCTACATGTAGCGCGCTACTGCCCATCTCTGTGAGTAGCATGCCGTAGATAATTTTGCATATACGTAGGTAAACAGGGAAAATAGCTTACGGTCGAATATGCGTTCCTATCATCTGTGTGACTCTTTATTGATATTGGAAAGTCTATGCATCTCTGATCGCCCAGGAAGTCAAATTGAACGCGTTATGACACTGAGAAATGGATTTCGCAACTGAGTTGTGCTCATCAGATTTTGATCGCATGAAAAATATTAATAATATATAACTTTTATATAACTAAAATATAATATAACTTTCTCTCACGTCTTTTTTCCAGGACCGTGCCATTTTGACGATCAGGAAACTCGATTGGTTCTACGTGGACCTGGAACGCCAGGCTGACGGCACCTACGCTTCAAGCAACCAAGCCATGGTCCTGCCAAGCAACTACGGATTCCCGTGGCTGGGTCCCCCCCACCCAGGCTACGGGCCGTGCATGGGAATGGGAGTCACTCCATTGATGACGTTCGACGAGCCCTGTAACGCCACGCAAGACGCCGAGTATACACTGTTTTGCATGGTGTAGCGAGTAGCTGGTATAGAGTAGAAATTGAAATTAATGATGGAGTCGAGATAACAACACTCACTTGGTTAACCGAAGTTTTGTCGTGTCAGGTAAATGATTAACTTGTTGAAGACTAGTGCAAATGTTTATAGGAGTCACATGATACCTTGACTCCAGCCCGAAATTTTGATTACGAATACTTCCAATCGATGCACAGAAACAACAAGTTTCGCTGCAAACGTCTTTTATTGTCTTCAGAATCCAACTGTTAATTGAGCTACCATTCTACGTGACGGTTTACTGCAGCATTTAATCAGTAGGACCTTAATACCTATCCTATGGCTGCGATTCTATTTTTATCTTACATTTTAAAATGTTACATTTTAAAATTCAATTGCTTGTGTATTTTCAGGATTGCACCTCGATCAAACTGGATTTGTTCAAGTACAATTTCTTGTATTACGAGTCAAAATTTCACTCGCCCCATTATATTATCTATCGTATTATCCAACACGCCCTATTATATTATATACTCGTATTATCCCACTCACCCTATTATATTATATACTCGTATTATCCCACTCACCCTATTATATTATATACTCGTATTATCCCACTCGCCCTATTATATTATATACTCGTATT
>NW_025945008.1:0-21072 GCF_000764305.2 Hyalella azteca | reverse complement strand
TTTCACCATATCAATAATATCCACCAATTTCACCATATCAATAATATCCACCAATTTCACCATATCAATAATATCCACCAATTTCACCATATCAAGAATATCCACCAATTTCACCATATCAATAATATCCACCACGCCAGCAGCGCGGGGTTTATGCGCCGGAAGTTCGCTTCCTGCGCGCGTCCTTTTTTGGCTTTCATAAAAAATTGCATAAGAATTACGCGCCGTTCAAAATAGCAGACGGAAGCTCAAATAATTGCGATTAGACGGTAATTGTGGACGGGGGGGAGGGGGAGAGAAGAAGGGGAAAGGGGGAGAGATGGAGGGGGGAGGGGGGTGGAGTCCCTCCCTCCGTTTTGCTCCTGCAGCGAAGAGGAAAAATTTTTGCTTTTTTTCCAAAACAGGAAACCGACGGCGGGACAAAGACGACGCGCCTGCCGCTGCTCGCTTGAATATACCAATAATATGGTAGGTGTGGTACCACACAATGGTAGGTGTGGTACCACACAATGGTAGGTGTGGTACCACACAATGGTAGGTGTGGTACCACACAATGGTAGGTGTGGTACCACACAATGGTAGGTGTGGTACCACACAATGGTAGGTGTGGTACCACACAATGGTAGGTGTGGTACCACACAATGGTAGGTGTGGTACCACACAATGGTAGGTGTGGTACCACACAATGGTAGGTGTGGTACCACACAATGGTAGGTGTGGTACCACACAATGGTAGGTGTGGTACCACACAATGGTAGGTGTGGTACCACACAATGGTAGGTGTGGTACCACACAATGGTAGGTGTGGTACCACACAATGGTAGGTGTGGTACCACACAATGGTAGGTGTGGTACCACACAATGGTAGGTGTGGTACCACACAATGGTAGGTGTGGTACCACACAATGGTAGGTGTGGTACCACACAATGGTAGGTGTGGTACCACACAATGGTAGGTGTGGTACCACACAATGGTAGGTGTGGTACCACACAATGGTAGGTGTGGTACCACACAATGGTAGGTGTGGTACCACACAATGGTAGGTGTGGTACCACACAATGGTAGGTGTGGTACCACACAATGGTAGGTGTGGTACCACACAATGGTAGGTGTGGTACCACACAATGGTAGGTGTGGTACCACACAATGGTAGGTGTGGTACCACACAATGGTAGGTGTGGTACCACACAATGGTAGGTGTGGTACCACACAATGGTAGGTGTGGTACCACACAATGGTAGGTGTGGTACCACACAATGGTAGGTGTGGTACCACACAATGGTAGGTGTGGTACCACACAATGGTAGGTGTGGTACCACACAATGGTAGGTGTGGTACCACACAATGGTAGGTGTGGTACCACACAATGGTAGGTGTGGTACCACACAATGGTAGGTGTGGTACCACACAATGGTAGGTGTGGTACCACACAATGGTAGGTGTGGTACCACACAATGGTAGGTGTGGTACCACACAATGGTAGGTGTGGTACCACACAATGGTAGGTGTGGTACCACACAATGGTAGGTGTGGTACCACACAATGGTAGGTGTGGTACCACACAATGGTAGGTGTGGTACCACACAATGGTAGGTGTGGTACCACACAATGGTAGGTGTGGTACCACACAATGGTAGGTGTGGTACCACACAATGGTAGGTGTGGTACCACACAATGGTAGGTGTGGTACCACACAATGGTAGGTGTGGTACCACACAATGGTAGGTGTGGTACCACACAATGGTAGGTGTGGTACCACACAATGGTAGGTGTGGTACCACACAATGGTAGGTGTGGTACCACACAATGGTAGGTGTGGTACCACACAATGGTAGGTGTGGTACCACACAATGGTAGGTGTGGTACCACACAATGGTAGGTGTGGTACCACACAATGGTAGGTGTGGTACCACACAATGGTAGGTGTGGTACCACACAATGGTAGGTGTGGTACCACACAATGGTAGGTGTGGTACCACACAANCCAAGAGTTTGTGTCCAGGGAACAGTCAAGAGTTTGTGTCCAGGGAACAGTCAAGAGATTGTGTCCAGGGAACAGCCAAGAGTTTGTGTCCAGGGAACAGCCAAGAGTTTGTGTCCAGGGAACAGTCAAGAGTTTGTGTCCAGGGAACAGTCAAGAGATTGTGTCCAGGGAACAGCCAAGAGTTTGTGTCCAGGGAACAGCCAAGAGTTTGTGTCCAGGGAACAGTCAAGAGTTTGTGTCCAGGGAACAGCCAAGAGTTTGTGTCCAGGGAACAGCCAAAGAGTTTGTTTTGGCCACACAAGTGGTGGCCGCGGCCAAATTCCTGAAGGATTATTCCAGTCCTGCTAGGATTTCCAACAAAAATTTCCGGTTTGGCTGGATTTTTTTTCACCAAAATTAAAGATTTCTAATTTTTTTGCAATTGCGTGCGCGGCTTCGACCACAAATCTAATAGTTCTAATTATCGACGATTTATGGACGGCCATACAATGATAGGTCTTTATTTTCACGTCTAATTATTTGGGAGCTGAGGTGCTGTCGAGTTTATTTCTGCTCATTAATAAAACAATATAAAATAAAAAAATATATTTTGCTCCAGTGAAACCAACGGACAAACAAACTCAATAAAACGTAAGGAAATTCAGAGTTTATATATATATATAATTATATATAAATATAATATATAATTAAACTCTAGCCCCTGAAACTAGCATGCGTTGAACATAGAGGTTGTTGAACATAAGCATGAACATAAAAGGGTTATCATGATTACATTAAAGACTTTATACAACAGACGTGGTCATGAGGACATTGTAGAGCTGAAGTTACGTCATTGTGAGACTAGTACAACACAAACCATCCTGACACAAACCATCCTGACACAAGCCATCCCGACACAAACCATCCCGACACAAACTATCCCGACACAAACCATCCCGACACAAACCATCCCGACACAAACCACCCCGACACAAACCATCCCGACACAAACCACCCCGACACAAACCACCCCGACACAAACCATCCCGACACAAACCATCCCGGTCGGCTTATCAGCAGTCGCCACGGGCGGCTAAATTCCAGCGCAGGCGCCGTTATTTTAAAGGCCGTCCTAACTTTCGAAAAACAATAAAACTTTTGCACTTTTTGTTCAAATAGAAAGCATTTTTACTGCGCGCGGGACTTTTGGGCCCGCAAATCGATTTAATAAATTCCGGCCGATAAGAGTCGTTCATATGGTACACTATTTTATTGTTACTATTGTTTCTAATGTTGCTATTATTGATATTTTTATAATTTTTTATGATTTATGTTATGTCTAATATTATTATCATTGATTTTTTATATCAGATATCAGCTCAAATTATCTGCATTGCATGCGGGTAGACTTTTTTGTTCCGATTTTGTAAAAGTTTTATACAATCATTGTTCTTTAATATTTTATATTAAATTTGTCAAATCCACAAGAAACTTCGACGAGAAAAGCAATGATCAGTCCGTAAGGATATGATCATATAAGGTTATCTTAAAAAAATTAAACTTCATTAATTTCCGCTCTTGATTAAAATCTTGTAGTCTGCTCCTCCTCTGTTGCTTGCATCTATTTTAATTGGTTTTAGAAAATAATGGCAGTGTTGTCAAGGCAGTATATATAGGGTCCACTGCACTTGATATAGGGTCCACTGCACTTGATATAGGGTCCACTGCACTAGATATAGGGTCCACTGCACTAGATACAGGGTCTACTGCACTAGATATATGGGGTCCACTGTACTAGATATAGGGTCTACTGCACTAGATATAGGGTCCACTGCTCTATATATATATATATACAGCTGCAGGCAGGCAGGATTCAGGGTTCCTATTGGCTCAGGATTGATGGAGAAAGATCATGATGTCGACATGGCATAACTATGTCGTAGAATGATAAGAAAACAAAATTCCCGCTATATCGTCAGAAAGTCGATACTGCACAAAAAATAAGAACCTAGTTGAGACCAAACAGCAAGCCAATCAAAATCAAGTCTCACAACACAATTATACTACAATGTATTGTCATAATATATATTCATTATGATGCAGCAACTAACCTGAGGTTTTTAATGCCCAGTTTTTGTACTGTCGGCTGGAGAAATTAATTTGGAAATTCTGACTTAAAAGCTTGTCGCCCGGTGTCCAATATTGCCCGGTCCGCACACTTGGACAAAGGATAACAATTATTTTATATTTCCTTCATTATCATGGAAGATAATTTAGCGGTAAAATCTAAAAGATTATCAGGGATAAATTTAGAATTTCTCACAAATTTGTTGGCACAATATAGCCTCCGGGGAACCGGCGCCATGTAGCGGGATCATAGAGCGGGACCATATAGTTACACCATATAGGGGGGCTGGCATTATATGGCCTGACCGTATAGGGCACCGTATATATATATATATATATATATATATATGGCATTATGTATGCACCGTATAGGCCATAGGGGGACAGAAACCATATACCAGGAGCACATAGCGACCACACCATATAGCTATGGTGTCCCGCTGCTATATGGCACATGCATATAGTAGACCAGGACCGTATAACGGGACCAAATAGCAAACAGGGACCATATAACGGGACCATATAGCGGACCGGGACCATATAACGGGACCATACAGCGGACCGGGACAATATAGCGGACCGGGACCATATAACGTGACCATATAGCGGACAGGGTCCATATAACGGGACCATATAGTAGACCAGGACCGTATAATGGGACCATATAGCGAACAGGGACCATATAACGGGACCATATAGCGAACAGGGACCATATAACGGGACAATATAGCGGACCGGGACCATATAACGAGACCATATAGTGGATCGGGACCATATAACGAGACCATACAGCGAACAGGGACCATATAACGGGGCCATATAGCGGACCGGGACCATATAACGAGACCATACAGCGGACCGGGACCATATAACGGGACCATATAGCGGGACCGGGACCATATAGCGTGACATGAGGCTTAATCGCAGGCGGGAAAAAGAGAGAAATTGAGCAGCGCTGCAATGGGGACGATTGCTTGAACGAGCGTCAGGACTTTCCATCAAAAAGCGATGCATGTGTTTAGTGGCTGTGTGGGAGCCTGTGTGAGTCACACAAGCCATTGTAAGAACCTGTGTACTTGCCTGCCTTTACACATACATCTCGCTGATCCGTATGACTAACACTCAGTTAGGAAATACACGAGAAAGAGTCGCGAGGTTCACACGTCATTCCCGAACTCTAATGCAAATATAAAGAAGTTACTACACACGCCACGCCCCTAAAGCTATTCCTACGAGAAACGCACCTTCAGTGCGCCGTCAGCCATGGCGGAAAACTGATCGATGTTGGTTGAGAAAATATCCTCTAGTTTGGCGGAGTTTCCGTTGTTCTGCGATAAGAACAGCCGGAGGAAGAACAGGGCTTGTGTCCCGGGACAGAACAGCCGGAGGAAGAACAGGGCTTGTGTCCCGGGACAGAACAGCCGGAGGAAGAACAGGGCTTGTGTCCCGGGACAGAACAGCCGGAGGAAGAACAGGGCTTGTGTCCCGGGACAGAACAGCCGGAGGAAGAACAGGGCTTGTGTCCCGGGACAGAACAGCCGGAGGAAGAACAGGGCTTGTGTCCCGGGACAGAACAGCCGGAGGAAGAACAGGGCTTGTGTCCCGGGACAGAACAGCCGGAGGAAGAACAGGGCTTGTGTCCCGGGACAGAACAGCCGGAGGAAGAACAGGGCTTGTGTCCCGGGACAGAACAGCCGGAGGAAGAACAGGGCTTGTGTCCCGGGACAGAACAGCCGGAGGAAGAACAGGGCTTGTGTCCCGGGACAGAACAGCCGGAGGAAGAACAGGGCTTGTGTCCCGGGACAGAACAGCCGGAGGAAGAACAGGGCTTGTGTCCCGGGACAGAACAGCCGGAGGAAGAACAGGGCTTGTGTCCCGGGACAGAACAGCCGGAGGAAGAACAGGGCTTGTGTCCCGGGACAGAACAGCCGGAGGAAGAACAGGGCTTGTGTCCCGGGACAGAACAGCCGGAGGAAGAACAGGGCTTGTGTCCCGGGACAGAACAGCCGGAGGAAGAACAGGGCTTGTGTCCCGGGACAGAACAGCCGGAGGAAGAACAGGGCTTGTGTCCCGGGACAGAACAGCCGGAGGAAGAACAGGGCTTGTGTCCCGGGACAGAACAGCCGGAGGAAGAACAGGGCTTGTGTCCCGGGACAGAACAGCCGGAGGAAGAACAGGGCTTGTGTCCCGGGACAGAACAGCCGGAGGAAGAACAGGGCTTGTGTCCCGGGACAGAACAGCCGGAGGAAGAACAGGGCTTGTGTCCCGGGACAGAACAGCCGGAGGAAGAACAGGGCTTGTGTCCCGGGACAGAACAGCCGGAGGAAGAACAGGGCTTGTGTCCCGGGACAGAACAGCCGGAGGAAGAACAGGGCTTGTGTCCCGGGACAGAACAGCCGGAGGAAGAACAGGGCTTGTGTCCCGGGACAGAACAGCCGGAGGAAGAACAGGGCTTGTGTCCCGGGACAGAACAGCCGGAGGAAGAACAGGGCTTGTGTCCCGGGACAGAACAGCCGGAGGAAGAACAGGGCTTGTGTCCCGGGACAGAACAGCCGGAGGAAGAACAGNATGACAGATAACGAGCTGTGATGACTGATAACGAGCTGTGATGACTGATAACGAGCTGTGATGGCAGATAACGACTGTAATGACAGATAACGAGCTGTGATGACTGATAACGAGCTGTGATGGCAGATAACGAGCTGTGATGACTGATAACAAACTGTGATGGCAGATAACAAACTGTGATGGCAGATAACCCCACAAGATTATCACACTTTAAACAATAAGATAACCGGAAGCAAAAGGTTAACCTGACGCCGCTACGCCTTCCTGTGTCCCAAAAATATTTCTTGATGAGCTGGTCTATTTTTGACAGTTTTAATACGCGCGCCACATGGCAGCTACGCGCGCCACATGGCAGCTACGCGCGCCACATGGTAGTGAGGGGAGTGAGGGGAGTAAGGGAAGTGAGGGGAGTGAGGGGAGTGAGGGAAGTGAGGGGAGTGAGGGGAGTGAGGTGAGTGAGGATAGTGAGGGTAGTGAGGGGAATGAGGGGAGTGAGGGGAGTGAGGGGAGTGTGGAAAGTAAAGAGAGTGAGGGGAGTGAGGAGAGTGAGGGGAGTGAGGGGAGTGAGGGGAGTGAGGGGAGTGCAGCACAAGGGCCCGTTGTTCCCCTCAGGAGTAGCGTCGTTCTCCAGGCGTCAGCGCTGCGGAAGGCT
Organism: Hyalella azteca; assembly: GCF_000764305.2. Classification (NCBI taxonomy): domain Eukaryota; kingdom Metazoa; phylum Arthropoda; class Malacostraca; order Amphipoda; family Hyalellidae; genus Hyalella; species Hyalella azteca. The sequence goes on along the minus strand of NW_025945008.1, from coordinate 13,761 downwards.
AAGCTCAATGTTCTCAATTTATTGAACAAAAATGAATTCTATTGTACATTATACAGGCGCCAGAATAAAGTATACGGCCTACAGTTAACGGAGTGTCCGGAGCTGTAGTATTGCAAGTCAGTACAATATAAGCCTGACAGTATATACCTCCATTCTTCTATTCTAACCTACTGTATAACTTACATTGCAACGTTTTCACTTGCCATTTATAGTCGCTTCGTTTTCCTACTCTTCGTTTATATTCCCCTGACGCTTCACTTAGGTTTATTTGCTTCACTTCAATTTTTTCCTTGTTCCTTGTTCTATTCCCCGTCACTAGCCATTCATTCATTCCCTCAGCTGCCAGTTTTACCTCATGCCCTCACTTAGAGTAAAAAGCAGCAACCTTATTACCTCGGCAACAAGAGAGCAATGGTTGAGAAGTCGGCAGTTTGAAAAAAAATGCAAGTTTATTTCGACAAACATTCGAAATTTTCGAATTATATTGAAGAGCCAAGAAAACATTTCTTGGGCTGGTAAGAATCTCCTACGAGTAGCAGGATACACTCCAGCAACAAGGATACACTCCAACAACAAGGCACGTCATCGGTAACTAGGCACGCAACTAGGCTCGTTAGTGGGTACGTAACTAGATACGTAACTAGGCACGTAACTAGGTACGTAACTAGGTACGTTATACGTGTATCCATCGGTGCGTAACTAGGTACGTTATACGTGTTCCATCGGTGCGTTAGACGCACTGCGACTCAAGTTGCAAATTTTCCGTAAGCGCAGAAGTTGGCAACCCCGCGTCTATGGGAACGGAACCCCTCCCTGGGGGGGTTTAAAGAGAGGGGGGATAAAGAGAGGGGGAGAGGAAGAGCGGGGAGAGGGGGTGAGTAAGGGTAGAATTTCATAGGGGCATACGCCACGGAGGGGGTGAGGGGAAGGGGTTAAGGACCAGCGGGGTTCGGAAGTGGGGGGATGGGTNAATACAATGTCCGACAATACAATGTCCGACAATACAATGTCCGACAATACAATGTCCGACAATACAATGTCCGACAATACAATGTCCGACAATACAATGTCCGACAATACAATGTCCGACAATACAATGTCCGACAATACAATGTCCGACAATACAATGTCCGACAATACAATGTCCGACTATACAATGTCCGACAATACAATGTCCGACAATACAATGTCCGACTATACAATGTCCGACAATACAATGTCCGACTATACAATGTCCGACAATACAATGTCCGACAATACAATGTCCGACTATACAATGTCTTGTTCGGACATAAATACAGCAGCTCCTGTATGTATGCCGACACACAACACACAAACACACAGCAGACAACAAACAAATGGAGTGCAACAAATACACAATAGAATATGTCAAGATTGTGATCATATTAATGAATTATGGTGTGAATGTTTGAATGTTTTTAATAAGAAGAATGTTGCCACGACTGTGAAGTGGGCCAAGAGAGAGTTGCGCTCGACTGTCCTGCTGCCCTTTACAGCCGCCTTCGCCACTTGTTAAGGACTTTTCAAGGACTTTTTAAAAGGCTTTTCAAAGGGGTTGCTCCAGGTTTTTTTTTATAATTCTTCAAAGGGTTGTTTCAAGGTTTAGTAAAACCCTGTTTCATCCAGTTTTGGGTTCATTATATTACCAGTTTGTGAATACTTCTACAGATGGTTTTCTGAATTGCAAGTCATACATTGATAAAATCTTATATATATATAAAATATTCCTTATTCATATCAAGGCTTCTTTCCGAGGAGTTTTCACGGCTCAACTGCATGCTGTTTTTTTTAGGCCTTCTTCTGTGAACATATGCATTGATTTCTTCTTTAATGTACAAGGGTTCATTGGTGTCTTTTAATTTTTAAACGTAGTGTATAAGGAAGGGTTTTTAGAAGGTTATTTTGTATTACAATGTTAGGAAATAGTATAAATTTATTCACATCTCTTAGAAATAATTGTTCCATTTTAATTTAAACTTTACCGTTCCGCAATTTACGTTTTATTTTCTTTCAAGGTTTTATTCATCCATATTTTAGTTACACGCTGGTAAGGACTATCACCCGTCACAACGCATTTGTACACACGTGTTGTACTGAATATATTTTTATATATGTATACTCTGTATATATATAAAATATATATATACCAATATATATTTTTTTATATATATACTCGGTATTTTATCTCAACTGAAACCCGTTACTGACCGTTTGAGGTAGTGATAAAGAGGTAGTCCCCCAGCAACAATAAGACCTTCTATATTAAAATTAATTTCGGTAATTTTTAAATATAATTTAAAAGTTTCTCCGTAGCTTTAAAAATTGACTTGTAGTTTAGAAAACTAATTTATAGTTCATAATTTGATGATTGTCTGCGATGTCACTTAGATGGCGCCTACAAGTCGTATTGCCTACAAGTCGTATTGCCTACAAGTCGTATTGCCTACAAGTCTTATTGTAGTCAGGCAAAAGAGGGGAGAGGGAAGACGAGGTAAGTAGGCATACCTACGAATAAGATTTTTTCTATGTTAAAAATCAATGGTTGAATGGACGAGGGGAAACGAGGTGAGGGTTGGGAGGGTAAGGTTACTAGCGTGAGGGTTACCAAGGTGAGGGTTACCCTGCCAGGGTTAAGAGGGTAACCCTCAGAAGGTTCAGGATAAGCGCGGCGCCTGACATCCCTCAGGTCAAGGAGGACGTCCGACGCAGCACTGCTCTACAGGGCGCCGATATATAGGATGATATAGCTTTATATATCAGCTGGTATAGCTTTATATATAAGATGATATAGCTTAATATACAGCTGGTATAGCTTTATATATCAGCTGGTATAGCTTTATATATAAGATGATATAGCTTTATATATCAGCTGGTATAGCTTCATATATCAGCTGGTATAGCTTAATATATAAGCTGGTATAGCCTTATATATCAGCTGATGTAGCTCTATACATTAGATGATATATGTATCAGTGTCAAGATTTACACTAAGATCTGTTATTCTCAAGAAGTTACAAGTTCAGCAAAACTGAAGCAGCACAGCCACGGACGCGTTCAACTTCCGTGGTTGCAACACGGGCATAATATTAGCCGCTAGTCTAATATTATGGCTAATATTGATTATTATTATTAAGGCTAATATTGATTATTATTATTAAGGCTAATATTGATCTATAACCGCTGCTAGCTACTACCCCTGCTTCAGCCTCAAGCAGGGGTAGTAGTAGCAGCAGCACCTGCATGAAGTCATTAAAGTTTTTTAATTCTTTACGACAGCAAGTGGATAGTAAGATGAATGGTGTTTACAAAGTACATCTGTGCTGCTCTGTAAGTTCATGAAACTAAAGCGACGATATTCTAAATTAGCTTCCTGTTCGATGAAATAGTGTGAAATCCAATTTAACTGAAGTGATATTGGATTTTAAGTGAAATTAAGTGAAATTTGAAATCCAATTTATGGAGGAATTCTATTAGAATTTCAACTTGATGGGTAAGGTTTCTACCTCCTCAGCTAGAGCAACATCAATATCACCATTGTGGCATCAAAAAACCTCCTGAACCTCACTATCATTACCACGTTCCATATTTTTCTACCGAGCGCAGACTTATCTCTCGAGGCACAGGCGGGTACATATGAGTAAATACCATCAGCTAATATACTAGCCTCGTGTATAAGCCTACTCGCCGGTACAACTGGAAGCATATAATACCAGCCGCTTATATAATCGGGTTATGTTATCCGCGTGCACAGGCACTTTTAGGCAATGCCTGAATTTTTGTTGTAAATGAGAGGTTACAGCACGCGCCTCCTCTTAATAATGAATATTGTTTTTGATACTCTTCAATACCCCAGCCTATGAGGAGTATTAAGATAGTGTTAATTAGTCTAATCTTTGATCAAGATTTGAGAACATTTTCATTACAACTCGGCACCCCATGTAGCCCAGCCAATAGGGCAAGCATCATATTTTGGCTTCAATTCAGTTCATCCGCGAAAGAAATTCATGATTTATAACTTTTTATTGATGCAAATTTTACATGTACGAGGGACGACCATCAATAAAAAATACAACTCAGTACTCACTGCAGTGAGTGACAGCGAGCGCATTTTCTCGTCGACGAAAACTTGAGGTCACGGACGGACGGACAGACGGACGGACGGACAGAGAGACGTACATGGCGAGCACAATAGTGCATTTTTTTCATAAATGAGAAAATGCGCTAAAAAGACTGCCTGCGTGGTGGGTGAAGTTCTGGTAGTACCGTATTCTCCCATGCAGTATGTGCATATGCTACTGACTTTCATCAGTTAGTGCGCCAAGCATTCCTGCTCTACAAAGCCGTGTTCCATTATCACAAATTTTTGAGACGCTTCTTTTGCGCGTTCGTCGTTTCTTGATGATGGCTGATTTTCGTGAGCAACTTGCTGCCATAAAATTTTGCTTTCTTCTTCAGAAAAACTGGGAAGTAAATGCTACAGACAGCCAACATTGATGATGCTATAAGGAAAACGCGAGTTTTTGAGTGGTTTTCCCGCTTTAGAAAAAAAAGGGGAAATGTTAATTGACGACCAATCTCGCTCAAGTCGTCCTTCGATCCACTTACCGCACTACTAAAGAAAATGTTGAGAAAATTAGTGATCTAATCCCTGAAGATCGACGTAGAAGTATTGTAATGTACAGCGTGTGCATCCGCGATGTTCGTCACTATAGAGTAATATACATAAATTCAAAGTAAAATGATGGCGTTAGCGTATCAGATTCATCGGCCTGTTGATTTCGGCTACGTTCAGCACGGAAGAAAAAGAAGAAGTTTGGATAGCAGAGACGAGACGAACGCACACTCTCAGCCTAAATAAAAAGAAGAGCCTACCCTCATTTGGCCAGTGGTTGGCCGAAACCAATTAATTCTAGTCGACCGCTGACCATTACTCGGCCAACTGAAAGTAACCATTACTCCTTACGGCCACCTGACCATTACTCGGCCACTCATTGTCACAAAAAGGGTCTGGCTAGGATATCAAATTACAAAGACTAAAAGCTCGAGGGTGGCGACTAGCCGAGCTTAGGGCAGATAGATTATTTCACAGGATGGTCGCTAATACCTCGCTCTCATACTTCATTGCACTTTGACTACCAGCCTTAAACTATTCCAATGATGTTAATAGGCCTGTCTGCTCTCATGTCTACCCTCATATCTACCCTCATGTCTACCCTCACGTCTACAGGTGGCGTCATGTCTGACTGGCTCTGCACGCACTGACGTGCAGCGGCTGTGTGAAGAGGTTGACTCGCTGTCTTCACAGCTAGCCGAGCTCTGCACCCGCGGCCACGGTGACACGCCACAGGCCCAGGCCATCGCCAGGTGATCTATGAAGCTAGTCAACCTAGAGGTCTAGGGGCCTTCTATGTGTTTATAGTTCCTTAGGTGTTATCTAGGTGATCTATGAAGCTAGTCAACCTAGTGGTCTAGGGGCCTTCTATTTGTTTATAGTTCCTTAGGTGTTATTTAGGTGATCTATGAAGCTAGTCAACCTAGAGGTCTAGGGGCCTTCTATTTGTTTATAGTTCCTTAGGTGTTATTTAGGTGATCTATGAAGCTTGTCAACCTAGTAGTCTATGGGCCTTCTATTTATTTATAGTTCCTTAGGTGTTATTTAGGAGCTTTCGTTAGACTCTGGGAGTCTAGGTGAAGGATACGTAGCTTCCTACACTTTATGTGATCTAAAGAGGAATTATTAGATAAGAGGTCTCCTAGCATAAAAATACCTAGTTTACTATTAACTAGAAAGGGAATTTCGCCAATAAAACTGCTCATTTCATCGCGGTTTTCCCCTCACCCGACGAGATTCGGCATATAAATGTAATGTTAGCTTAGAGCTCCAAGAATAGTTTTAATTAAATATCAAAGCGTCACTGCTTGACAGGCTGCAGTAGCTGACTTGGTGATACAAATTTTTGCTTAAATTTGGTGCAGAATTACTGTAAAAATGTAGCCTTTATTTATCATGTACCTAATCTAGCGTATCAACAGATAACATTTGAATATCTTCTGTGAGAGAAGCAACAAAAGAAAAGTGTGTATTCAACTTGTTCTTCGTTTCAATATGCTATAGAAATCATGTTACAAATCTTTTTAGAAATAGAAATCATTTTACAAATCAATTTTTTTTGTTATGTGGAGGGCTCCGTGACTCCAAACTTTGGGGCCTCTGTGCTGCTCATGCATCTCATCTCGCATGCGTTGGTCGTGCGTAGGAATACTTAATTAATATCACGAAATTGTAATTATGGATCCGTAATGTACAGTTCTCAATTTGAAGTTTAATTAAGGAGATATAGAACTCGATTATAATACAAAGAAACAATTGAGCATTTTGAAGATCTATAAGGTTTATTTGGTGCAGGGCGCTGTCAGGCAAGCTGCAGCAGCTCAAGACGAAGATCCAGAAGGCGGTGGTCGACCGCATGGTCGAGGACTTCGCTGACATCGCCACGCCCCTCAAGCTCTTCACCGACGCCACCCTCGCTCCTGAAGGTGAACCTCTTGTGCTGCTGCCTGTAGATTTTTAATTACTCTAAATTTCTTAAACCAGGTCTTAGGAAGCCTAAAGTGGACAAGTAACTCAACTCCAAAAGTTTATCTAATTCCATCCAAATAAATCCTGGTATTCTGAATCCCGATTCCCATAAATTTTTAATTACTCTAAATTTCCTGTAGCTTGCTTGGAAGCCTAAAGTGGACAAGGCATTTTGTTGTGAAATTGTAGACATTTCAGGAGGTTAGGGTATTATTGATGTTGGCAGCTGATGGTGGGCAGCTGAATAAAAAAAAGAGCTGATGGAGACTGAGTTGTGACGAGTGATGATAACGTGTCCTAGTCGTGTCGTGTCGTCTCCATGACGTGTCTTTAACGTGTCTCCTCCATGCTCCAGACACCCCCGGGCGGACACAGACCTTCGACGAACGCGCCCGCAACCTGACCGCCTTTAGCGGCCGTGCGGCCAAGACCGCGCGCATGGTGGCCGCCGGCAGCAGCGGTGGACACAAGAAGGCGGCCGAGGCTTTGCTGTCGTCTGCCTCACAAGTGTGTGGCCGCCGTGTGGTGTTGTATGATGGACGCTAGCATGCTGGCATTAGTGGACATGATCATGATGATATCCTTCTAGATATCGTCCGTCTTTTGACGAGTATGAAGATAGACAAAAAATGACCTCTAGGTACTGGTTCTGCCAAGCGGGTTAATAAGAGCTACCACCCACATGATAACAGCTACACCCCCCATGGTTACAGCTACACACCATGGTAGCAGCTAAACCCCCCATGGTAACAGCAATACCCCATGTTATGCCAGTCTGCACTCATATACGCCAGTCTGCACTCATATACGCCAGTATGCATCGCCGTTGTGTTCGCCAGTCTTTGTTAAATTCATTAAAAGTTCTACTCCGGAAGGCGCATTAAGGCGGAAATTTCCACGGTGGGCCTACAACGCCGGCGTGTAGGCCTGGGGAAATAATTTGCGTCTTCTAATTTTCTCGTGAGGCGTAAGGAGGCGTATGTGAGTGTTGGCACAACCAGGTTAACCCTTCTACAGGTGTGGGGTGTCATGGATGGGTTATGAGCGGCCAAACATATAATTACCAACATTTCTTGACGGGGCGGTGTAAAGAGTTGAATGTATTAAGAATATTCAAATTAAACTCATTTATGTATTCAGCGTCACCCTCATTACCAGTAGGTGCGGCGTGCGTTTTAATAACAAAGAAAGGAACATTGAACTTCGCTGCAGTGAATTGGGAGAAATTCTTCGTGGTGCGTGATGGAATTACCTGACTAGATGGAAGAATTCATGGAGTCTAAGCTTATTTAGATAATCCGTTGTTTAAATTCACCTTTTTTAAGAAGTTCAATTAAGTCATTAATATTTTTATCGAGGTTATAAAGGCCCTCAAATGTCTCTACGAATGGGCAGCGATTACCATTGATATTTCACAAAAGATACAACACAAGCAATGGATCTTATAGCCATAAAAGCTTTAAAAATATGCCGCTCCTTAAACGACTCTCTCACCCCCTCCTCGTCCTCCCCTTCAATATGCCCCCCAAATTCCCCCTTAAACCCCAAAAGGAAATAAAAGACGTTTCATTGATCAGAGCCGCCCCCACAAATTCTATTTATTGCAATTCATAGGAGTGTTAACGGCGGCCAACGGTTGGCCGGCAGGCATTTTCAAAGATTTCCAATTTTGCGGAGGGTTTCACCCATCACGCCTATGTCCTGAGTGGGGAAGGCTCCCCCTTAACAGGCTAGCCCCATCTATGATCATTCAACTTGTGCATGAGGTCATTCATCAGATGAAGCGACACTAGAAACCAATGGATTTCATTATGAATATTTAGCCTCTCAAACTCGATCAAGAGATGGCATGCGTAAAAACATTTATTGGTCCTGTTTTGCGTTGAGACTTTGGGAGACGCCCCCTAGGTAAGGAGTCTTAAGGGCTCGTGTCGGGCGCTCGGGCCTTGTTTGGCCTCAACGACAAATGGAAATATTGGGACTCCTTACGGGACGGCATTGGCAGGAGGGAAGGAACTTACGAGTCCTTGTTTGGGGCGAGATTTTGCCGTGATATATGGCGGCTGGAAATCTTGGCCGCTTTAATTGTATAAAAAGCGAGGACAACGCGTGCGCGTGGACGCCCACGCGCACGGTCCTGCCGTGTCAAACGTCGCGTGATTATGCGCGTGATCGCAGATCAGCGCCGATACAACGCATGTCTGCGCCAGCGCATCGCCGATCAGCGCCAACACATCGCAGATCAGCGCCGATACAACGCATATCTGCGCCAACGCAACGCAAATCAGCGCCAATACAACGCCTGTCTGCGCCAACGCACCGCAAATCAGCGCCAATACAACGCAATACAATGTTTGCGTCAATGCACCGCAGATCAGCGCCGAAACTACGCATGTTTCTGCCAACGGATCATAGATTAACGCGGATACAACGCATGACACCGCCGATGCAACAGAGATTAGCGCCGAAATACCTTCGCAAACGCATCGTACCTATATCGGCATCGATGCTTGGAAAGTATTTGCCGATGCATTGAAAGAACACGCCGATATTCACATTATCAATAAATAAATACTTACTAATATCGTGACACGTTCACTACGGCATTTCGTACATCGTTATAAGACCCGAAACACAACGCCCACATTCAAAAATTCTGGCGACGTTTTTAATGGGTTAAAAGGACATTGCACCTTTGCCTCACTTGCCTGCTCTCAGCTGCCGTGACGACATGGATTGTGGTGGACGTTTTGTTCACCACACGTACTCTCAATGCTGCGAGTTCTAGCGTTTCTGCAACGTGTAACAGCCTTTACTATAATGCAGATTTCAACGTCTTTACCTCAGCAGTTTCCAAAAGTTCACAGCTTTTCTCGGTGGCGTTCAATGTTGTTGGCTTCGCTGTTTACCGCAACTGATCGCACCATTTACCGCAGCTTGTTACAGTTCTTACCCTGGCGGCAGCAGCTGAGAGGCCTCCTTGGAAGTTTACTTTTAAAAGAAAATTTATTTGCAGAAAATCTTCCCATCGGTGACCTTGGTAGGTACCCAGACCCCCTTAGAATATCTCCCCACCTGTAGCTCCGCTCTGCTCTATCCCTGAATTTCATTCACCCCTTCTCCCCACCCGAGTTATCCCCGCGACCCCGGTTTTTGCACGCATGTTTCACCTCTTAGGTGGAACGACAAGAAGCACCCCCTCCCCAGCCGCAGGAGGGGTGGCGTTAAGGGGTTTAATGATCTTCTTTCTACCCATAATTACGTCGCGTTTACAGACAATCATACGCTCGATGTCACATCGTTTAGTCGCTTCTAATACGACCATAATTTGGACAGTCTTCCTTCGAGTTACGAAGTCCTTGCAGGAAATGACTCGACCCATGGAATATTTCTAAATTGAGCGACGGGTAAAATGAATTCCAAAAACGTCAAACTCAAGTCAAAGGATAAGGATTGGAAGGACTTGCGACCCGCCACTGCATGCGGAGGATTACTTCGTAACTCTTTCCTATCGCAGCTCCGCTCCTTCGTACCTCTACTTATTCGTACATCTTCTCCGTACATCAGTGAGATTAAGTATTCAGAGTTTCGTGCTCCAATAAAGCAGTTGGCACTCCACATTCTTCGATGATATTTAGCTAAATGCGATGCGCGATTCACAAATGCAGATTTACTCAGTATTCTTAGTATCTTTAATATCATTAGCATCCACAGACTCCTTAGCATTATAAGTATCCTCATTATTCTCAGTGTCTTTTTTATCCTTAATATCCGCGGTACTATTAGTGTCCTATGTATCCTTGTTTCCTTAGCATGTGTTGCGCACGTAGCAGGCATACAGCTAGCTAGATGAAGCTGATGTAAGTGTATTATAATGAATCATTCACATGTATGAGGACATTATGAGGGCATCTCACGACCATATAATGAATCATTCACATGTATGAGGACATTACACATGTAATGTCCTCATACATGAGGACATTATTCACATGTATGAGGACATTACACATGTAATGTCCTCATACATGAGGACATTATTCACATGTATGAGGACATTACGGTATACAGCTGCACGGTATACAGCTGCACGGTATACAGCTGCACGGTATACAGCTGCACGGCTTACAGCTGTCCTGGGCTGTCCTACTTAAGGAGAAAGTTTGGTCCTTGATAGCTGATACCCGCTTGACTTACGATGGTCGTAACGCTTACGATGGTCGTAACACTTACGATGGTCGTAAAAACTTACGATGGTCGTAACACTTACGATGGTCGTAACACTTACGATGGTCGTAGCACTTACGATGGTCGTAACACTTACGATGGTCTTATCATCTACGATGGTCGTAACACTTAAGATGATCGTAACACTTACGATGGTCGTAACACTTGCGATGGTCGTAACACTTACGATGGTCATAACACTTCCGATTACCAGAGCCATCGTTCGTTAGGAAATTCTATAAAACAATCATATTAAATTAACAAGTTGCATTCAAGAAGTATTATCAATAATTAAGGATCCTATTCAATGATATACAAGAATTATAAAATTCATCGGGGACACGGCAAGAAAGTAGCTGAATGAGGTGGATGTGCAAGTATATTTCTAGAGTGATAAATCCTGCCTCTGTGCTCTGCTAATCTAGTGAGTTGAATGACGTCATATTGAAGTAGGTTGAAGCAGCTGAGTTGATAAGCTATAAACGATCACTGGAAGAATGTCTTCATTCATATTGTATTGAATAATTACGAACATTCTTTTTAATTATCGTGTGTAATTTGATAAACAGGAATCCTGATGAAAGCTTGGCTTATCCAACAGTTCAGGACCGACAAAATCACAAGTTCAAAATTGATACTGAAATTGTTGGATGAATAATTAATAGTTCTATAGAAGTATTAATTATTAGAATAATAGTTCTATAAAACTAGAATAGCTCTATAGAACTATAGAACTAGAACTATAGAAATAACTATTAATTATAAAACTAGAATAGTTCTATAATTAACGCTTTCTCACGTTGTAAGCAAAGCGAGTCCATTTAAATTGAACTCCTAACTATATAATCATAACTATATACCTATATATAATTATATATAACTATATAAAACTATATAAAACTATATATAACTAAATATAACTATATATAACTATATTAATGAAGTTCGCCGCCAAGTGAAGGCGCCTTGCGCGGTATGTGTGCTGGCGCCGTGACGACGCGTTACGATGGGGTCAAAAAACCCCAGCGGGAGGTTAAATGGGGGGCAAAAATGAAGGGAGTAATTGGGGGGGACTAGGAATGGGTGAGGTGGGGAGGGATAGAGGCGAGGTATACGCACAATATACACACAATATACGTACAATATACACACAATATACGCACAATATACACACAATATATGTACAATATACACACAATATACGCACAATATACGCACAATATATGTACAATATACACACAATATACGCACAATATACACACAATATACGCACAATATACGTACAATATACGTACAATATACACACAATATACACACAATATACACACAATATACGTACAATATACGCACAATATACGTACAATATACGTACAATATACGTACAAATACTTGCAGCACACACGACGATGTTTCGTGGTGCAAATACCAGCGATATATAACATAAATTTTAATATGATATTGAGTGCGAGAGCGTTGAGTTAGATAACTACTATTCCGTTTGTCAGTACTTTATTTTATAAACGTGTGTTCTCTAACCTGTTAACTTGCAATTCTATTTAACCTGTTAGCAGAACTCAATATGTTAGGGAAACCTTCTCATTAGCAGGTTATAAATATTAAGTAAATGCTAACCTAAAGGTTGCACTTTTAACCGTTTATCGTGTCAATCTTTGCTATAGAATCTCATCAAATGATTCAAAAGTCTTTAAATTATCATAATATAATCAAATTAAACATCAAATGCCAAAAATAACTCTGGACTCTAAACTTTTTTCGTAAGCGCAGAGTCCAGAAAGTTTGGACCCTAGCCGCGAAGTTGGGCCCAAAACTTGGTCCGATCAGGGCAAGAAATATCAAAAACCTGTCCAAAAAACTTCGAAACTGCGACAGGTTTTTGTGAGTGTAGAGGGGCCTCTTATAGGGGCGCTTTTTTGGTAACTAAATGCACCACTTTTGAGGTAGAAAAATACATGTCTTCTAATATAACTTTTATGTAAGAAGAATATAACTTATATGTAAGAAGAATATAACTTATACATGCCTTCTAATATAACTTATATGTAAGAGGATGTAACTTATATGTAAGAAGAATATAACTTATATGTAAGAATATTGTATGTGATAAAGCGCAGGGACCTCGCAAAAATACAGACTTCAATTCTGTCCCACAATTGATATAACTTGAAAAATAATTCACTGCTATAATATTTTATAGAAAAAGTTGAAGTGAGACTTATTACATTCAAAACAAAATATATTAAATTTTCTGTCTTTTGATTTAAAAAAAAAATTCCCTCTTACCTTGCGAAAAAGTTTGACTGCAATCGTTAATCCGTATTTTAACAGAAATTTTAAATTATCCAGACACAGAAAAATAATTATTCACAAACACACACACATAATACGCAGATTACAAACATCTGGAAAACTTATTTGAAGTGTTTAAGAAACATAAAAAAAATTCTAGAGAAGCAATGGAACTTTTTATTAAAATTTTAGAAGAAAATGTATAGCGAGGAAAGGGTGTTGAAGATCAATACGAAATGATCATATGTTGTATAAATGAAATGTGTATAACTACCCAAATAAAAATTGAGAGTGGAGCACCTATGTTTTTATGGTGGCTATCGGTGGACCCCATAGGTGGAGCTTATATGATTCATACAGTGAATTAAGGGTGGCGTGCACCACCTATCCCATACCTATAACCTGCCAATGGCCACCACACCCGTAAAGCTCTTCGTACATCAATAACTACCCATTGGCACCGGTGGCGCATCAATGAGCCACCAGTGGCCACCTTTAAAATGAATTCAATAAAAAATTTTCCTTTAGTTTCAAATCCCATGCTTCTGCATTTACTGATATTGCACCACCCAATCACCATTCTAAGTGCTACGTATGCAAATCTACCATGGCAGTACAAGTAACAA
>NW_025945007.1:2086-2977 GCF_000764305.2 Hyalella azteca | reverse complement strand
ATATACGTATATTATACAGTTGTGTGAGAAATTCTCATTCCTAATAGTCAATCTGTATTAGGCTAGGATTTATTATTAAGATCAAATATTAGCTTAGAATTATAATTGAATCCGCTTCTCTAACTTTATCAGAAGAATAAGTATTTGGTCTAAATCAGAGGTTCTGCCGCAGGTCTTAGTATATCTGATTAAATCAGTCGTCATCATCATCGGTTATCAATTGTATTGAATTATATTTACCGCCAGTGACAGCCTATAGAATTGTAACGTCCTAAGGTAGTGTTCAAATCTAAATGTAATTCATTATTTAAAATACCGAACTTATGTGAAGTTTGCCGTTTCTGTACCGTTTGATAACTTACCTGCATCAACGTCCAAGTATTTCTACCGTCATGCTATAAACCTGTATATCTATTCCTTGGTTTGTATGAATATCGTGTGAATTACGAGTTGTTTACTTTTTTGCGCTATTAAATTTGCTCTGAAGATTTCATTTTAGCATAGTGCTGTAAACGACGGAACTTTGTATTACAATGAAGCAAAACCACTCCAAATCACATTCAAAATTATGTTGAATAAATTAAAATAGAAGCTTCCTTGATAATTTCGTTGACACCCTGTCGATTGTGTGAAAATCTCACACTTGCGTTTTATGCACCTACGATAATAGCTTATTTAATGACTAAATCCAATAGCGTTGGTCGCTCAAATAACGAGCAAAAATATACTCAAAGCCAATGTACGTATGTCTAATAATTTTAATTCAGCAATCCTGTATATAGGCTGTCTCTTATACACATCTAGATGTGTATAAGAGACAGGTCTAATATACAACATTACATGGAAATTGACGTTTACCACCGCAAATGCCTCACTGTACGGTAGTGCACG
>NW_025945007.1:0-1008 GCF_000764305.2 Hyalella azteca | reverse complement strand
TAAGAGACAGAGACTTAACCGCGACGATTATCATGTAACCTAACCGTGACGATTATCATGTAACTTAACCGCGACGATTATCATGTAACCTAACCGCGACGATTATCATGTAAATTAACCGCGACGATTATCATGTAACCTAACCGCGACGATTATCATGCAACTTGACAATACATTGCGTACATTAATAGTAAAGTTGACTGCTTAGATAATAGATTTAGATGTATGTGCTGCCACTACCGACTGTGCATGGCGCTACCACGGCAGCGCATGCAGATGCACATCAGTAATAGGGTTCAAATAAATGCATCAGTAATAGGGTTCAAATAAATGTTAGCCACATGTTCTCAAAACATGAGGACTGGCTTACCATATAAAAACACTACCGGTGCTAAATAAAAATAATCTTCCTTATTAATATGAGGTAATTAATTTAATTATCTCCGATTAATAATTTAGTATTAATAATTTATTAATCAAATTAACTAATTATTAATGTGAATTGGTGGGTTATTCTTAAAGGAACAAGAAGATCGTTTTTGCTCATAACTTACTCGAAAAGATTGCCGGGCGAAACTGTCCGACTCTCGGAACGTGAATAACTCATATTGTTTGTGGAAAATCTACTTGCATTCTGTAACCAACAGTTGTACTGTGATTAATCTATTATTGTATCATTAAAATTGTCTTGAGAACCCGATTGGCTTGAGAATAGTCAACAAGAATATTAGAAGCAAAGAAACCTCAAGAATCTATTTACTTGATGTTTTTTTTTTTTTTTTGGCTTTTAAATTCTTGGCGAACTTGCAATATTATCAGACAAATAACAAAATAATACGGTTGAAGAATAGCCCACGGCTTTGTTACGGTCCCAACTTTCATCTGAAGCGTAAGTATATACGATAACCCAATTGCATTTCCCGAGCCCAGACCCTACCTCGCAAAACGCAGCCAAATTCTTCAATGAGTCATTGAAGAGAAAAAATGACCCGTGCCGGCATCCGGCTC
>NW_025945006.1:33065-34033 GCF_000764305.2 Hyalella azteca | reverse complement strand
TGGTACATGCCTTTGCTCTCACGCGTCACGCTTGCAATGCGGTACACAGGCTCCGTGTGGCCTGGGGCAGTGACAAAAAACGGGAGTCAGGTAACACGTGTATTCATTTCAAAAATTTGTACCTGGGCATTTTGGACATAATACGATACATTCATTATTCTGGGTGTACCTTGTTAGCTCTCAAAACCTTCATCTTTGATGTCTCCATTATGGAGTGATGACAAATTTGGGCCAACATCCGAATTTTGTTAGTGATTACATACCCTAACAAAATTTAGAGTCGCCCCAGCTTCTGGTAATCCAAATCAGAAGCTGCCGCATGCGCAAATTTTTACTGGGTAACTCTCCCATTGAATTACCAAAATAGAAAACGTTTCTAACTAGCCTCTTTAATCGTTTTAATGTAACCCCCCATTAAATGACCAAAATACAAAATTAACCTGCTTCTTCAATCGGTTTAACTGACCAACTGGCGACCCTAATTCAGGGTCGCCACCAACTCAAAATTTTGATATGGTATGGAGTGATGACAAATTCAGGCCAAAATCCAAATTTTATTAGTAATTATAAAACTCTCCATTAAATTACCATAATAAAGTCATTATATGACCTCTTTAATATCTTTAATCGGTTTAACTGACCAATAGGAAGGCCGTCCTTGAGCCAGTGTAGACCAGTCACAGGGTTGCCGCTGTAGCTGCACGTGAAGGTCGCTGGTCTGCCGAACTCTACGGTCTGTACGGGGGGGTCTACCTGCGCCGACAGGGGGGCTGCGGGGGAGAGGGTTAGGGGTTATAACTGGGGGCAATGGTGGGGGAGTAATGTTGGGGTGGGGGAAACAATGGTGGGGGAAACAATGGGGTAGGAACATTGGCAGTGACACTAAAACACTCCTTTCAGTCTTATCACCCGCCACTCACCCGTCACCCGCCACTCACCCGTCATCCGGCACTCACCCGTCACCCGGC
>NW_025945006.1:21886-32489 GCF_000764305.2 Hyalella azteca | reverse complement strand
CATTCATTTCTTCGTGATATATTTTCATTCATGTTTTCGTGGTAGTTTTCATTCTCTATTCATTTATGGAGAATGTAACATAGCAGTGCTAAGTAATTTAAAATTGAATTTCAACTTTATTTGAACATGTTCCAATGAACTCATAAACAACATCACCATTTAGATCGCTTTATAAATTTTTACAACCAGATGTGTATAAGAGACAGGGGGTGGTGTGGGGGAATGATGGTCCTAATCTAATTAATTAATAATAATATAGATAGAAAAGTTAATTATGGCGAGTTAATTGTATGTAATTAACATAACTGCTCAATTAAGTGGCGGTCATATATACGGCGGCAATTGCTTTTAAATATCCGGGAATGATCTAGCGATCGGTCAAGATCGCGGTAGATCTTTGCGTAGATCTTGCTGTTCCTTTCCTAGATCTTGCTGTTCTTTGTCTAGATCTTGCTGTTCTTTGTCTAGATTTTGCTGACCTTTGGCTAGATCTTGCTGTTCTTTGCCGAGATCTTGCTGTTCTTTGTCTAGATCTAGCTGTTCTTTACCTATATCTTTCTGTTCTTTGTCTAGATCTTGCTGTTCTTTGTCTAGATCTTGCTGTTATTTGCCTAGATCTTGCTGTTATTTGCCTAGATCTTGCTGTTATTTGCCTAGATCTTGCTGTTCTTTGCCTAGATCTTGCTGTTCTTTGTTTAGATCTTCCTGTTATTTGCCTAGATCTTACGTACTGTTCTTTGTCTAGATCTTGCTGTTCTTTGCCTAGATCTTGCTGTTATTTGCCTAGATCTTGCTGATATTTGCCTAGATCTTGCTGTTATTTGCCTAGATCTTGCTGTTATTTGCCTAGATCATGCTGTTCTTTGCCTAGATCTTACGTACTGTTCTTTGTCTAGATCTTGCTGTTCTTTGCCTAAATCTTGCTGTTCTTTGCCTAGATCTTGCTGTTCTTTGCCTAGATCTTGCTGTTCTTTGCCGAGATCTTGCTGTTCTTTGTCTAGATCTTGCTGTTGTTTTTCTAGATCTTGCTGTTCTTTGTCTAGATCTTGCTGTTCTTTGTCTAGATCTTGCTGTTCTTTGCCTAGATCTTATTGTTCTTTGCCTAGATCTTGCTGTTCTTTTGTCTAGATCTTGCTGTTCTTTGCCTAGATCTTATTGTTCTTTGTCTAGATCTTGCTGTTCTCCGTCTAGATCTTGCTGATCTTTGCCTAGATCTTGCTGTTCTTTGCCTAGATCTTGCTGTTCGTTTGCCTAGATCTTGCCGTTCTTTGCCTAGATCTTGCTGTTCTTAGCCTCGATCCTGCTGTTTTTGCCTAAATCTTGCTGTTTTTTGCCTAGATCTTGCCGTTCTTTGTCTTGATCTTGCTGATCTTTTCCTAGATCGTGCTGTTCTTTGCATAGACCTTGCTGTTCTTTGCCTAGGTCTTGCTGTTCTAAGGATAGATCTTGCTGTTATTTCCCTAGATCTTATTGATTTTTTGGCGAGATTTTACTGTTCTTTGCCTAAAACATGCTGATTTTTACCTTTATCTTACTGATCTTTTCGTAGATCTTACCTGCGTTGGCATTTGGTTGATCCAATCGCATCAAACTTTACCAGGAACGATCTGCGGTATCTCTGCCTAGATCTAGCTGATCTCTGCCAGATCTCACCTGTAGGCAGGCACAGGCCATGCCTGGGCGGTACAAAAGATCGTGATCGAGTTGCCTGATCTGCCCTGGACGGGTGCCTGGGGGGAAGGATCTGGTGCCGAGCTGCCTAGGGGATCTGCCGGATCTCAAATGGGGATCATGGATCACGATCAAGGATCAGAGATCACTATCGTGGATCAGGGATCCTGATTATATAAGAGCGTCGTAGGAAACAAGTTGGAAATAAATAAAAAAAAAATTTCAGAGGAAAGTGAAAATGGAAATAAATTTAAATTAAGATTGAAATGAAGTGAGGGAAGAATTAAAGTGAGGGTAGAATATAAGTGAGGGTAGAATATAAGTGAGGGTATAATATAAGTGAGGGTAGAATCTAAGTAAGGATAGGATTCAAGTGGGGGGTAGAAATTAAGTGAGGGTAAAAGTTAAGTGAGGGTAGAAATTAGGTGAGGGTAGAATTAGGTGAAGGTAGAATCTAAATAAGCGAGGGTAGAATTTGAGTGAGGGTGGAATCTAAGTGAGGGTAGAATTTAAGTAAGGGTAGATAGAATTAAGGTGAAGGTAGAATTTAAGTGAGGGTAGAAAGAATTAAGGCGAGGGTAGAATTTAAGTGAGAAAATTTTAAGTGAGGGTAGAATTTAAGGCTTGTAGTCAAAATGCAGCGAAGTCTGAGAGGGAGGTTTTCGCGACCATCGTGTAAAATCCTTGATCTGCCCAAAGCTCGGCCAGTCGCTACCCTCGAGCTGTACTCTTTGTAATATGATATCCTAGCCAGACCCTTCTTTGCGGTAACTGGTCGCTTTCAGGTGGCCGAGGAATGGCCAACGGTCGGCTATAACTAATTTGATAGGCCGACCACTGGCCACGTATTATTCTTCACCCCTCATTGACTTCGCCTTTACCATGCCACCCGTTGTGAACTGACAGTTGAGTAATTTACGACGTCTCTTTCCCCTCAAACATTGCACAACGTCTCCATTTGAGCAGCTAGTATGCGGGATTTTCCCTCCGCGCAACAGCAGACTCGATCATGAATATTTTTTGGTAGAAAATATCTATAACAAGGAAGCTGATCAAGGAATGCCGAATATACCATTCAATTGACAATAAAAATTACAACCCGTTTATATCTCGAAAAAAGTGTAAAAGTCGCAAACATGATGAACAATAATATTCAAAATTTCTTGAAATTTCCTCTCATTAAAACTCTTTTAATACAAAGTTTACATATTTTTTATTAATGATCGACGCTTATAAATAAATAGCTGGGTAAGTATGGAAAAATCCATATCGCCATCTCATTTGCGAGTGGAGTAAAGTCTATCCTAATTAGTGAAGAAACGCTTAGGGAAGAGCCCAGCCTGTTCGAAGCCTCTCGGCTTTCAAACAGGGCCTTAAGAGTCGAGTGGAGTGGTCGCTGAACGCCGCATCGAGACCACACGGCCTCACGCGGTTAAAATTTCTCGGTTAGGCTCTGCCTTCTAACGTCGGCATCATACGTCTGGCTGCACATTCCCCTCCTCCACATTTTTAATCAGCGAGCGACATAGTATTAATTTTTCTACGAAATTTTACTCTATTATCAAATTGGTTGTTTTCTTACTAATAACCTTTATTGCCAATAGGTGTTCATAATTTATGGCAATGCTGTGCTGTGTCGTGATAGTACAACCAAGTTAATTTAGGCTATTTCATAAAAGCACGTGTAAAGATCGCTCGAGCATAAATACTATAATTTCATGTCAGTAGAAATGCATTTAAGTCACGAAGCATCAACAGTAATGTGCAAAAATGTGTCATGGCAATTATTATTTAAATTAAAGCTTCGATTGCTTTCATTATTTAATTTTATGACACACAAAGCAATTTGTTGTGAATATTGTCGGCTTTTAAATTCCTGTAAAAGTGAGTACGCAGTTCACGCTTGACTTGAGAGGAACTCAAGTCACGAGACTTGAGAGGAACTCAACGATGGGGAAGCGGGGGCACTTAGGGAGGAGGCAGCGGTTGGGGGGAGATTTTTACATGTACCCCCTCTAACGCATTTAAATATACACACGCACTCACGCATGCCCTCGCTGGAAGGCAAAAAAATTCCTTAACAAACTGTGCAAAGTTGTTTACCATTCATTTCTTCGTGATATATTTTCATTCATGTTTTCGTGGTAGTTTTCATTCTCTATTCATTTATGGAGAATGTAACATAGCAGTGCTAAGTAATTTAAAATTGAATTTCAACTTTATTTGAACATGTTCCAATGAACTCATAAACAACATCACCATTTAGATCGCTTTATAAATTTTTACAACCATTCATTCTTTGTTATGAATGAGTTAAGCAAAGTTGATGATTTATTTATAAAGTTGATTTATGCAAAGTTTGTTATGAATGATTTATGCAAGGCTGAATATTGTTCACGACTTCCTATCTTCTCAAGCTTGAAGCCCTCACCTCTAATGCCGCAGACGTGGGGAGAAATTGGGGAGTCCGTGGGCAGCTGTGGTTAACGCTTGGGGAGTGGGGACACGAGGTACGCACACTGAGCTTGTACGATGTGTTCACACGCACACACAAACCCTTCCACTCTCATCCCCATAATGTCAGTGTATATGCGTAAATATTCCCTGTACGCACATGCCAATAAAAGACCTGCATTCCGTAAATATTATGTCACACACATATGTATAATATCCAGCACAATTACTTTAACAATTAATTCGTTCATCAAGAAATCGCTTTTTCGGTCCCTCCCCCGAATTCTTTGCCGCCAAACTGTGCGGGAAGAGAGAGGTCCCTCTTGAAACGCCAAGTGACTAATTGGCATCCCGTGGCCTTTTCAAAGTACTGTACGACAACCAAGCGATGGTGAAACGAATGTCAGGAATTCAAAATTTAGATGAATTCAATTATTTGAAATAACACGATCGTTCAAGTTGTAGTAAATGACAATTAAATATTACATTGTGCTGTTTATGCAATCATTCTCTTCACACTTTAAAACATAATTACGATTATCTCTTTGTAATCTGTACAAAAATTTTAGCGCATTCTAACTTTTATTTGGAAGGAAGACTCCATTACAACAAAAATCGAAGTGGAAAGAAAACCGCTCTGACTAAAGCCATTATTATTTCGGAACTCTGTTCGTGGGAACACGCATCATATAGCTTTAAAAGTTATGCATCTCGATTTTCCTCTTTAATTATCATATGAATCATCCTATTTACAATCACAGTAATAATTATTTGAATCAGTAATTCAGTATGACTGTAATTCAGTGTGCCGACTGTGACATTAATATTATAAATTATTAAGCGATTGGCAAAGTATTGTTGAAGGCTCCTTTTAACCATGAAAATTTTTTTACAGAATTTGAATAATACAAATTTAAATACATTTCTCAACCGTTTGTAATGAATTTATGACATTTAAAATTTCAAGATTGACATGAATGCTCCCATGATTGCCTAGTGCCATATAGGTTTGGAATTCAATATGCTATATTATAGCTCATTTAATTCAGTAATTTGCATTAAAATAATCGTTCGTGTGGTAGCAAATGGGAAATTTTATATTAAATTGTGCTGTTTATGCATTCATTCTCTTCATATTTTAAAACATTATTTCGATTAACTCTTCGTAATCATCCTAACGCATGATGCTCATTTACGATCACCTTAACAACATTTTCATATTATTGAAGATACATGGAAACATGCATTGTTAGTTTAGACAGTTTAAAAGACTCCGCAGTTTCAGACAAGGGCTTTGAAAGCTGATCGAAAGGAACTGCGAAGAGAAGAGGGAGGGAAGAAGGAATGTTTACCTTGAACGACAGAAGATTTATTGCCATATAGGATAGGCTGCGCCTACACCCGGAACGACAATGGGTCAGGTCTTGCTTAAATCTACGGAATTTTCACTCACCACTAATAATGTCGACTAATATCTAATGCTAAGAGAATGATTCAGAAATGCTTTGTGTAGAGATCAATGAAGAATAAATAGTTAAATTAACTTGTGTCGCGAAGATGTTAGAAAATGTTGTCGCGCTGGAAAAAGTCGCTCATTTTACGATCTTCATATGGTTTAAATTTTTTGTTCGTGATAAAAGTGGTAATACATAGTTTTCATAATATATCTTACTGTCCGTTAATTGAAAATAATTAGCCAGATCACCATTCCAAATTCCAGACTTGTGTCTTATTTAGGAGGAGAGTTATTGGTTGCCTTCATTGTTAAGAACCCTCATAGGGATTAACGTGGCTGGCGGCCGCTCCACAGGGCTCTTAAGAGGGTAGAGGGTAGAATCTAAGTGAAAGTAGAATTAAAGTGAGGGTAGAATTAAAGTGAGGGAAGAATTAAAGTGAGGGAAGAATTAAAGTGAGGGTAGAATTTAAGTGAGGGTAGAATTTAAGTGAGCAGAATTTAGGTGAGGGTAGAATTAAAGTGAGTGGAAGTAGATGATTGGAAGTAGATGATTGGAAGTAGATGATTGGAAGTAGATGATTGTAAGTAGATGCAGTGTGTGTTGTGCAGTGTACTGCAGTGGGTAGATCAATATATCGGATCCTGATCTACCTGAACCCGACCTGCAGATCACGGAGATGATCTACTGTAGATCTCGACGATCTACCCTAGATCTGATCTATAGATCACTGATGACCTACCCCAGATCTCGATGATCTACCCTAGATCTGACCTATAGATCACCGATGACCTACCCTAGATCTTGATGATCTACCCTAGATCTGACCTATTGATCACCGATGACCTACCCTAGATCTCGATGATCTACCCCAGACCTCGATGATCTACCCTAGATCTCGATGATCTACCCTAGATCTCGATGATCTACCCTAGATCTCGATGTTCTGTTCTACCCTAGATCTCGATGATCTATCCTCGATACCGACGATCTACCCTAGATCTCGAAGATCTACCCTAAATCTCGATTATATACCCTAGATCACAACGATCTACCCTAGATCTCGATGATCTACCCTAGATCTGACCTATAGATCGGGGCAGGCGAGGCCTGAGCGCTGCAGATCATGGCCTTAGATCCCAGGGATCTCACTTTGGTGAAGATCTTTTTGTCCTGATATGGCACGTCGGGGGCGGATCTCCCGAGCGGATCTGCCGGATCCCAAAGACTCAAAACCCGTCGATCTTTTGTCAGTTTTTAGTATAAGTAAGAAATTTTGGAAGATTTTTATTGAAATAAAAGCTTGCAATGAATATTCAGGGTAAAAAAAAAGTATTCAGGGTAAGAAATAAATATCCAGAGAAGGAAAATAAATATTTAGGGTAAGAAATAAATATTAATGGTCAGAAAATAAGTATTCAGGGTAAGAAATAATAATTTAGGGTAAAAAAATATATGGGATAAGAATATATAAGATATCCGTATGAAAATAGTAAGTGCATGGAAAAGAATTCAAGAGTTAATAGACGTGCAAGAAAAAGGGGAAAAAAGAGCCCAACAAAAATAACTTTCAAATGTGTTCTTTTTAAATGCGCGAGGACATTCCGATGTAAATTTTTATGTTTTTTCGTGTCGTAAAAACTCCCCCAAATCTCTCCCCCAGATCGCGGAGATCAAATCCCCTCTATCTTCAGACACCAGATCACAAGGGGTGAAGATGTGCGTACGAACGCGGTGAAAATAAATGCGAAAACCGCTTATATTCACGCAGTAAAACTGCCCGTATATACGCTGCATAACACTGCCCGTAAATACGCAGTAGATCCGCTCGTAAATACGCAGTAGATCCGCCCGTAAATACGCAGTAGATCCGCCCATAAATACGCTGTAGATCCGCCCGTGAATACGCAGTAGATGCGCCCGTAAATACGCTGTAGATCCGCTCGTAAATACGCAGTAGATCCGCCCGTAAATACGCAGAAGATC
Organism: Hyalella azteca; assembly: GCF_000764305.2. Taxonomy (NCBI): domain Eukaryota; kingdom Metazoa; phylum Arthropoda; class Malacostraca; order Amphipoda; family Hyalellidae; genus Hyalella; species Hyalella azteca. Next base: position 24,924 of record NW_025945006.1, on the reverse strand, counting down.
CGTCCATAACATACGCAGGAGATCCGCGGCGCCCGTAAATACGCAGTAGATCCGCCCGTAAATACGCAGTAGATCCGCCCGTAAATACGCAGTAGATCCGCCCGTGAATACGCAGAAGATCCGTCCATACATACGCAGGAGATCCGCGGCGCCCGTAAATACGCAGTAGATCTGCCCGTAAATACGCAGTAGATCCGCCCGTAAATACGCAGTAGATCCGCCCGTAAATACGCAGTAAATCCGCTCATAAATACGCAGTAGATCTGCCTGTAAATACGCAGTAGATCCGCCCGTAAATACGCAGTAGATCTGCCTATAAATACGGAGTCGATCCGCCCGTATATAGACAGTAGATCCGCCCGTAACTACACAGTAGATCCGCCCGTAAATACACAGATCCAGCGGATCTCACCCGTAGTGGGGGGCAGGGTTGGCCTGAGCGGCGCAGATCATCGCCACGGATCCCGCGGATCCCACGCCTTTAAAGCGCTTCTTCGCCTCCAGCAGGAGATCTGGAGCGCTGTAAACCAGGGGATCTGCCAGATCAAAGGTCAGAGGGTTGTGGTCATTCAGATCAATGGACCGAGGAATTAAGATCTGTAGTATCAGGGGTTCAGAGGTCAGAAGGTTGTGATCAGACAAATTAATGGACGGAAGAGTTAAGATCTGTTAGATCAAAGGGTCAAAGGGGTTAGAAACTGCTAGATCAGAGAGGGCAAGAGGATAGGATCTGGGATAGGAAGCCAAAAGGTAAGGATCTGACAGATCAGGAGTAAAGACTTAAAGAATAGAAGAATTAGATCGAGATCAATAGAAAGTCGAACTCGATCCTCAAGATCAGTGTTCAGATTGACAGTCAGGGTAGTAAAATGTCAATAAAACAAATATAATAACAAACAATGAAGGAAATAACAAATGATATAACAAAGGAAATAAATAAGGAAATAACAAAGGAAGTGAATAAGGATATAATAAAGGAAATAAATAAGGAAAGAACAAAGAATATAACAAAGAAAATGAAAGAGGCTGGTTATCGTTGTTGAGGTGTGAGTTGGTTTTGTGCTGGAGCAGGCGTCAAGTCGAGGGTTCAAACCCCAACAATCTGTGAACATGTTTTTGTTTTGTTTACATGTCAAGTGAACAAAAGCGACACTGCCTGCAGTGTCGCTTTTGCAGGCAGTGTTTATATCGCGACGGATCTTTCTCAAGCGGATCTTGTGCGGATCTTAATCGGGCGGATCTTACTTGGATGAATCTTAATTGGGCGGATCTTACTTATGCGGATCTTACTTGGCCGTGATCTTATACGGATGGATCTTAAAAAAGTGCGATTTCGCAAAAAGTTTTTGGGGAAATGTTCCCCACGCGCCTCCCACCCAAGTCCTCCGCGTCATTTCCCCTGACCCCCGGGGCCTTTGCCTTCTTCCCCAGGATTGAAAACCCCAAATTTTCACCCCCAAAAGTCCCTCCCCTTTGAGATCTGCAGGATTAGCGAGATCACTGGGACCTTTGAGATCTGCAGGATTCAAGAGATCACTGGGACCTGCGAGATCTGCAGGATTCAAGAGATCACTGGGACCTGCGAGATCTGCAGGATTAGCGAGATCACTGGGACCTTTGAGCTCTGCAGGATTCAAGAGAACACTGGGACCTGCGAGACCTGCAGGATAAGTGAGATCACTGGAACCTTTGAGATCTGCAGGATTAGCGAGATCACTGGGACCTTTGAGCTCTGCAGGATTCAAGAGAACACTGGGACCTGCGAGACCTGCAGGATAAGTGAGATCACTGGGACCTTCGAGATCTGCAGGATTTGTGAGATCACTGGGACCTTTGAGATCTGCAGGATTTGTGAGATCACTGGGACCTTTGGGAACGGCAGGATTCACGAGATCAATGGGACCTGCGAGATCAGCAGGATTAGCGACATCACTGGGACCTTAGAGATCTGCAGGATTAGCGACATCACTAGGACCTTAGAGATCTGCAGGATTTACGGGATCACTGCATGGGACCTCGAGATCACGGGGACCTGTAAAACGGGATCACTGGGACCTGTAAAATATGAAGGATTTCACTGGTCCCAATTTTCCCAGGTTCCCCCAAAGGATCTTCACCATTGGGTAGGGATCTGTGGGATCTTACCGGTGCTGGGGTACAGGAGAGGCCTGTGCGTTGCAGATCATGGCAACTGATCTGCCAGATCTTGTTTCCCTGGCTAGCACCTTAGCCTCTACCGGTAGATCAGGAGCTGAGCTGCCTAAAGGATCTGCAGATCACCACGAAGAGTGAAGATCTCATCAGATCAGTAATTGGTGTCAACGCAAATAAATGGGCATAGGATAAGAAAGAGGAAATTCGAATTAGAAGTGAAACCAGAAATAAAAGATTTGATACTTAAATTAAGAATTGATATTAAATTAATTAACATAAGATGGAGTGACTGGCATGATAAGATAAGAAATATTTGAAAATGTGTTAGGGCATCTAATAGAATTAGGATAGAGTAAAGAAAATAGAAACGAAAACACTATAAAAATGAGATAGAATTTGATAACGAATGTTGAAAAAAAGAAGTGTGATCAAAAATGTTGAAAAAGAAGTGTGATCGCGTGTGATTATTTTTCGAAATAAATTATTTTTTCTTGGCTAAAGGTTAGGAATTTTATATTTAATATGCCGTGGCACATTAACCTTGCACGCCGTGGCACATTAACCTTGCGCGCCGTGGCACATTTACCTTGCGCGCCGTGGCACATTAACCTTGCACGCCGTGGCACATTAACCTTGCGTGCCGTGGCACATTAACCTTACGCTCCGTGGCACATTGACCTTTTCTCAAAACCTTGTTCTTATGTCAAAACCTGCAAAACCTTTTCTCAAAACCATCCTTAACCAACTATACGTTGGTTAACGATGGTCGTACCACACGGCGACCATCAACGATAAATCGTATGGTACTTTAACCTTTTAAGGGGACCGACCTGGCTAAAATTTTCAATTTTGGCGTTTTCCACTTTTTGGGCTCATCTTAAAGC
>NW_025945006.1:0-21861 GCF_000764305.2 Hyalella azteca | reverse complement strand
CTTTACGAATCGAATGATACGTGTCTCGATGTTGTAGGATGATATTTGTGGGAGGAGATAGATTTTCTAAAGTACCCCTTTTTAGCCGTTTTCTATGAATTTCACGTTTTCTATCAATTTTTTCGAAAAATTCATACGAGCAAAATGTTTTTCTTTTTACATTTTAAGTATGTATGTGAAGTTTCATGATGATCGGATAATAACTGTAGAAGTTTCTCCGGGCCAGGTCGGTCCCCTTAATCGCACAGTGGGCTAAACCCTACAAAAATCGACCGTAATGAACCCGAACGACATAATGAGCAATTCGTTCAGTTTCTGAACGCGGCCACTGAAGGGTTTCTTTTCATAGAGTTCAAGTTTTGATAAGTTTTCGCTTCCCACTTAAATAAGTTTGAGAATAAGTGTTAAATAAGTATTTCGCTTCCCACCCACGATAAGTATTCGCTACCTATAAACGATTGTTCTGACCAAACTCCTGCGCGTTGTTTAAATTAATTTAATCCCAAATTATCGCATTACGTTAATTTGGGCGCTACTTTCAAGATTTGAGAAAAGCCGTTACATATATAGCATCTTTTGAATTATTTAGCTCTGATAGTTTCAAAAGATAGTCAATCATTCAAGGAAGACGTCTAATTTTTTTGGAATCAAGAAAATAAACCATTTCCGAGAAAATTGGATTTGTTCTCAGGGCTTATTATTCAGCGTCTCACTATAAATTTACGATTACGCTGTATTCTCCACAAAAACAGTGTCTCATAAATAACCAAATATCGAGTATATCTTATTCGATTTTATTATAAATGAGGGAAAAGGGCGACATCTAAAAACCGTTTTCTTTGATAACCATAGTCATATTATTGGGTTAACTTTGATGTTGGGAAACATCAAAAAGCACTGAGGATTCCCTTCGTTCACTTAAATTCATTGAGAATTGTCTCTAAATTGCCAAGCCGCCAACAGCGCTGCATAAGTTCGGTGGACTCTATATTCCACCGCATTCCTTCTTTATCATTTGTTCGAACGAATTCCTTCATAAATATCTACATAAGAAATCAGAATATCCCGATTTAAATAAACCGGAATATCCCGATAGCCCTATTATTTAACAGTATTGAATAAAATGGTAGCATACGCTTTAGATTTTTTCGTACGGGTTTAATTTGAAATGAGGCTTCTAGCCAACCAGCAAGTAATTAATTCATTGAGAAGTGTCTCTGAATTTCAAGCAAGCCAACAGCACTGCATAAGTTGGGTGGAGTGTATACTGCACCGCATTCCTTCTTTATCATTAGTTCCACAAATATCTACATTATAAATCGTAATATCCCTATTTAAATAAATCGGAATATCCCGATAACCCTATTATTTATTAGTATTATATAAAATGATAGCAAACGTTTCAGATCTTCTCATACGGGTTTAGATAAAACGAGTTTATAAATCGGAATTCCTGGCCGACCGGCAAGGCAGTATCAGTGTGCTAGCATCAACGGCAGATTTAGTATGCCCGATGCCGTGCGTTTATTGTTTCAATTCCCAGTTGAAGCCAATGTGAAATGCTTTAGTATACCTTATCTAACCTTATTTATACCAACAAAATTTATTTTTGATTGGTATTCATTGTGATTGTACAATCAGTGGGTGTGTGCAAGCGAGATAGCTACGGCCTGACAAAGCCCTGACTCCTACCTCGGAGTCGGCCCTAGGGGACAAAACTGTCCTATTCCTTGAGTTGACATTTGAGTGATGGAACCGTTTGAGCTATTGTGCATTTTTGTGACTATGGGGTGAGATAACCTTTGAGTTATCAATTTATGCGACAATAGTGAATGTACTTACATTCACCATTGAAGATGAGATGAAATCATGTAAGAGTGAATTAAAGTTGAGTAAATTGGTAAAGGAAGAGAAATGCACCTGTGCCATCAACCGGTAAAATTACGCAGCACTGTAACAATGTTTTTTTACTGATAAGTTAAGCAGCTCTTTCTGAATAGTGATGCAAGAGCTGCTCAACTCTTGCATGTACAGCCCTGGTCCCTGGGGCATGGAGCATGGACTCTCCAATTGCTTAATTATGTCAGAAAACTGGCTTGTGTGAGGCTGAGATTCTCTTGATTTGTTGTCACAGGATGTTCTACCTTCTTTGACAGACAGCATTTTTTATACATCAATGACCCTTGACGACGGTCTTGAGGCCTTGACAATTGACACAACCAGCACATGCATTCCGGTCTTCCCCAGCTGGTGAGTGGCAATGAGTTTCAATTGTTGTCACACAACCGCAAATGCAGAAATCAAATGTTTACACGCTGGTCGTGTAATGAAAACATTGAAATTTCAAAGTTTAGACAACAACCCAAACTTTTGCTGGCATTGCTGCTGCCCCTAGAGGTTCCTTTTGCCATACAGTGCTGCCTGTATTAAGTATATACTGTAAGTGTGCGGTGTGCCTGCACATTTTAAACAAGCTGCAACTTCATTTCTAATCCCAATCAAGAGAAAAATTTGGAGGAATCGTAAATAGAATGTACCTTGTGTGCCAATGTGTGGTAATTCCCAAATCATAGAATTTTCCAATCAATACCGTCAAACAGGATAATAAGAGACGGACAGGGTAAATTGGGTTGTCATCCCATATTTTGTAGAAATGTTTTAGTAGCTAAAGTAATCAAAATATTGCAGAACTAAAAATAGTGGTGTAAAGTTAAACATTTTTACTATCTATCTAGCATAAAGCAAGTTAAAAAATTATACATTTACTACCTCTAAGAAATCCCTGAAAAAAGTGTGAAAAGTGAGATATTGGAAGAGTACCTACTGCCTACCTCTGCTAAGCAGCTATGTCTGTAGCAAAAAATATATTTGCTGTAATGATAAATTTTACTTACATAAAAGTTACACACAGGTATTGGCTTAAAAACGTAATTGATGGAATTTGCGTATCTCATCCGGTCATCCCCCCCAAAATGGCTGCCATTTCCACAAGACGGTGTAATAGGGACACCCCCCGGGTAAACCGGTAATAAGGGAGACCCATAAAAACGCATTTACAGTAGAATCTTGGTTAGCAAAAGCTCCAGTTAACACAAAAATTAATTTACAGCAAAAGATTTAAGTACATTTACCTCACTCAGCAAAAGATTTTCTTAATGACAAATTAATGCATCACTGCTTTCACTGGTTGTCACAAAATTGTGCATAGAATGTCATATATAATTTTGAAATTAAAAATATAATAAAATATAAAATAAATAAAAATAAAAAAAATATAATAAAATATAAAAATTTTATAAAAATATAAAATATAAATTGTGCATAGAATGTGGCCCAGTGGTTAAAGTTCTAGTTCAGAGTACCAGGATTGGAGCAGAGAGGCGCGGGTTCGATCCCAGCTCTGTGCGCCAGTTTCTGGTCAGAATCGGCAAGGAGGCCGAGCGGTTAAGCAATGTAAATTTGAAGCAGCGAGTTGCGAGTTGAAGCCCACAACAAGCTGTGAGTGTTCTGCAATGCTAAGAATTGGCGACAGACCTATGGCCTAATAAACGCTGAAACTGCTATATATATATAGTATTGTTATAGTAAATTCACTTGACCCAATTAAAATGGTGTGAAATTAAAAGCTGTACTGTAAGCTTACAGATACAGAGGAAATGCTATACCATTAAACAGGGTAATAAGGGATGGGTGGTGGTAATAAGTTGAGAAATCATACATTTACTACCTCTAGAAAATTGCTGAAAAAAGTGTGAAAAGTCAGATTTTGGAAAGGTACCACTGCTAATATCTGTAGCAAAAAAATATTCGCCGCATCAAAAATTTTATCTACATGAAAGTTGCACACGGGTGTTGGCTTAAAAATGTGATTAACAGAATTGGCATATCTCATTCCCCCCAAAAATGGCGGCCATTTCCGCAAGACAGGGTAATAAGGGACACCCCTAAAAATGCATTTACATTAGAACCTTGATTAGCAAAGACTCCAGTTAACAAAAAAAATTGATCAACAACAAAAATTTTGATTACATTTACCTTGCTAAGTGAAAAAAATTGTACTTTACTAAAAATTAATGCATCATCGGTCATCACAAAATTGTGCATAGAATGTCATAGATAGAATTGTACACCTGGCAACATAGAATGAATAGTAATTAACCCAAATATGATTTAGTTCTCAAAAAATATGATGGTTGTCACCAAAATATTCCTTTCGTTCAAGTGAATGTGAATTTACTTGACCCTATTAAAAATGGTGTGAAATTACAAGCTGTCCTATAAGCTCACATTTACAGAAGAAATGCTACATGGCTGCAAGTTTCCTGGATTACCCTGTTCCCAGGGATAAATTTTTTCAGAGATACCATACGATAGTCTTTGCAAAGAGCTTCAAAATGAGCCCCAGCTTGTTTATGAAATATTTCATGGTAAAAAGTTATTAACCAAAAATGCTCAACATTGTCTCTTTTACCCCATTTGACAGTAGCTAACATTCCAAATTCCTTGCCTAATGCCTAAAATATATGTAAAGAGGTATTTAATGACAGACGTGTCTGCAAGACATTTTGAGGACAAAGATTTTGATGTTAATATGTCTCTTAAGATATTTGCACATTCTACAACCTGAATTAAGAGAAAAGTTGTTAGCATTTTTCTTACTTTTCATGAGGCAAACTGCTGTCATTATCAGCTGGTCAAATTTTTTAACCATATGAAATGAATGACAGCATATATATGATTCTGAAAGTGTGTAGGGGAAAAAATATTTCTGCAGACCATCAAATGGTTATCCCTGAGAATTTAAATGAATACTATCGAACGGGATAATAAGGGACAATATTTTTTTTGTTGTTGATAACTTCTTGCCATAAAACATTTCATAAAGGAGTTTGGGCTCATTTTAAAGGTCTTTGCAAGGGCTATTGATTGGCACCTATGAAAATTTCCATATGCTATTTGTATGGTGCATGAAGCAAAAAAAGTGTCACAAATTACCTCTGTCTATGGGGTAATCTGGGACACTTGCCATAAAACTTGATTTTAAAATGTTTAAAGCATGCAGAGTGTACCGTAGCATTTATTTTCAGGATAGGAGGAGCATTGTTTGATGAAATTTTGTTGGACATAAGTTCACAAAACACATAAATAGGATACAACACAAAAATTTTGAGCCAGAAAGTCCCTCAACAAACAATAATCTATGTTTAGACAAGTCCAGTAGGTTGGAAATAGATAGCTGGGTCAAATCCAAAATGACAAGCATTCCAGCAATCATATGTTGGTTACACCTCTGCATGATGATAATGTTGGTGGGTTTCTCCAGCACAATTTGTCTCAACAGGTTCCTCTGCCCTCTAGACCTGAGATGGCGAATGAGACGGTCTTGATGTTATTGTTAATCTAATTACTCCAATGTATTCCAAATGATGAAGTCTACAACTTGTTAGAAGCAAAATTTATAGACTATGCTGGCCTCTTGGAGAACTTTCACTTGTTTGCAGGGACCAGTGTTGTGTATAGCCTGGAGTTTACTTTGCTGTCAAGGGTGTCACCAAGCTTGTTGAAATCATCAATGATCTTGAGATGAAGTTGCTTGTTTGTAATACTCAATATCATAGTTTTTAGTCCATGAAAATAGTAATGCATTCTCTGGCCATTAATTGACATGTACACATAGGTTGAGGTTTGATTGAAGAGCAGAGAATGCCTTTTATTAACAAATTTCTTATTGTTTTTCCTTACCCCATGTTGTTCCTGGAGGTTAAATTAGGCTACTGTGTAGCCCAACCTTCATGTCTTTATTAATTTACATATTTATTCAGTGCTCAATCCAACTCAATTTAAATTATATTCAATATTTTTATTTTTTTTTTCAGTGTAGGTGACTAAAATACAATTTTCAGATAAAAAATACTAATCTTCCGTGAAGTATTTCTACTCAGCCTGGGCACTCAGTTGCACTGGTGAGTGGCTTAGGAATTTATTTCATTTATTCATTGATAATTTAGGTTCAATTTTGTCCTTGTTATTATTTTAATTTTATTAATGTTGATCAGCTAATTATGTGATTTCATTTGCTTGCATATGTTCCCTTGTACGGTATTTTACTTTTTTCAAACCTTATCTAAAGATTTCCATAGGTTAATAGTTACAGCAAAAATAGCCTTTTCTGGCCAGGAACTCCCAGAATATGTAATAGTAGCCTATCAACGGTTTAAGGTTAGATTATATGTAGATGAGCCTTGGCAATGTTACAAGTATCAACGTTTTTGCCATAATGCAGCCATTGTAGATTCAAGGTGCGTTGTGTAGTGTGCTCAGGTACTGTGTCCAATTGCCCAAACAAAAGCACCTCATCACCCAAGTGTGCAAATTGTGGTGGAGTGCATACATCCAGTTATGGTGGATGTATGTTAATTTGCCTATTGGATGTATGTTAATTTGCCAAAATAAGTGGAGCAAGTCCTAGCTTCTGGGAAACTATCTTACCGTGATGCTTTACAGGTTGTTCGGTCAGCAAAAAGTCCCACATGGACAGGCCAAAGAACTTCGGAGGGAGTGACTGCTGACCCCCAGGTCCCTGCCGAGTTTCCAGCCCAAGCCTCTCAGAACTGGAGTACCACACCTCGGCGCCAGGCATCAGGAATGACCCCACCCGACAACACCCCAACCCAAAAAGCAGAGGTGGGAACCCAAACTTGTCAGGATAATGCATATTCTAATGGTCAGGGAGCCCTTCAGTGTGAGGAAATTTCAAAAATTGTTGTCTTAGTCCTTCACCGTCATCCGTGATGGTTATTTGTTTTATTTATACATGTAATATGATGTGCTAGCATATGATGTAGTTAAAATAGACTTCTTCTCTATTAAGTAAAAGCAGTTAAATACTTTATGGATCCCGCTCTTGACATGCCCTGTGTTGCAGGGTGGTGAGCATCATCCGGGAGGCCGTGGCCATTGAGCAGGAGTTCCTGACGGAGGCGCTGCCCTGTGCCCTCATTGGCATGAACTGTGACCTCATGAAGCAATACATAGAGTTTGTGGCAGACCATCTGCTTGTTGGTGGGTTATTATTATTATTATCATCATACAAAGGGATTACAATATCAATTTAACTTACACTTTTCTCAATTTGGTGGCAACCATCTCATGGTTTGTGATGAAAATAAATACGGTGGTCATAAAGTTGTAGCCGAAAACGTCAAGCTAACTAATTTTATGAGATGAAAAGGTTCAAAACTTAAAGATCAAAGCAAGTAGAGTTATCCTTCTTTTTGTGCTGGTTCATCTTCCCCTGATTCACTACTGCGTTGGTTCAAAGTAACCGACTTTAAATCTGCGTTGATATCAAGGGAAATCCTCTGCAACTAATTTGAATTCTCAGCCTTCACTTGGTGTGTTGCATCAGACTTGAAAAATGCGTAAAGATTAAAGGGCAAATTGCTTACAGCATAAGGCGGACTTTGGTAGTAACAATACTTATCAAGTATATACCTATAGGATATTTATATATTTTATATAGTATACCTAGAGAATATTTTTGCCCTCTACTTTGCAAGAATTCGTTCCGTTTTAGCAGCTTCTTTGCCTCGAAACGCCAGAATTTAATCCTAATATTTTACATAACTTCATTACATTCAGCATAAGTTTCCTATTCTAAAGTAACTTATTGCTGAGTAGTTTTTTAATAAAAACATGTTCACTTAACAAATACTACTGAAAGAATACGCTTCACTCCCTTCAAGCCTGCCACGTTGAATACCGTACTCTAATTCTTTGCAAAATTGACCGTTTACTATGGTGAATGTTATGTTATGAATGGTGAATGTTAACTCATAACTAATGCTTTATGATTTTCAGAGCTGAAGTGTGAGAAGATCTACAGGGTGGAAAATCCGTTTGACTTCATGGAGATGATCTCCATGCCTGGCAAGACAAACTTCTTCGAGCGCAGGGTGGGGGAGTACCAGAAGTGTGGCGTCATGAGCTCCCCTCAGGACAGAACTTTCACCCTCGACGCTGACTTCTAATCTGGACAGAATCTTCACCCTCGATGCTGACTTCTGATCTGGACAGAACCTTCACCCTCGATGCTGACTTCTGAGCTGGACAGAACCTTCTCCCTCAACGCTGACTTCTGATCTGGACAGAACCTTCTCCCTCAACGCTGACTTCTGATCTGGACAGAACCTTCTCCCTCAACGCTGACTTCTGATCTGGACAGAACCTTCTACCTCAATGCTGACTTCTGATCAGGACAGAACCTTCACCCCTTGATGCAGACTTTTGGTCAGGACAGAACCTTCACCCTCGACGCAGACTTCTAATCTGAACAGAATCTTCACCCTCGATGCTGACTTCTGAGCTGGACAGAACCTTCACCCTCGACACTGACTTCTGATCTGGACAGAACCGTCACCCTCGACGCTGACTTCTGATCTGGACTGAACCTTCACCCTCGATGCTGACTTCTGACTTGGACAGAACCTTCAACCCAGACCCTGACTTCTGATCTGGACAGAACCTTCACCCTCAATGCTGACTTCTGATCTTTCTGATCCGGACAGAACCTTCACCCTAGACGCAGACTTCTGATCTGGACAGAACCTTCACCCTTGATGCTGACTTCTGATCTGGACAGAACCTTCACCCTTGATGCTGACTTCTGATCAGGACAGAACGTTCACCCTTGATGCAGACTTCTGACTTACGCAGCTCCTTTGACCTCTTCTTTAGTTGCACCGCAGTGCCTTAGTTCATCACGTTTCGTGAGCTATTTGTGTTCAGCTTCCGTAATTGTGTTCTAGTATTAGTATTGAGTGGTTGGTGGCTTTATGCAACTATCTTGAAGCGCTTGTAAACCTATTTACTATTGCTACCACTTGCGCAAGTACTGAATATTGGCCACTTAATCAAGTGGATAGAGCTACCAGTAGCGATTGGCCATTCTATGATTAATCATTAACATGAAAGATGAAAATAAATGGGCCATTTAATGAAGTGATCTCATTCCGGACTTGGAATCTCGTACAAAAAGCTGATTTCAGTGACACTGCTTGTGGAATCTCGCTCAGTTCTCTGTTAATTTTCTTGACTATTCTGTGATGTAGACAATCACAGTGTTGGTGACGCTGCCTTCATGTCAGCGTGGACACCTGGCCTCTGCTGTACTTGTCTTCCACTTCCTCAATTATTCATTGCTATTAAATGAGTTTATGATTGTTGCAAGGAATGCTTTCATTCGCGTGCTAGGCCTGATTTGAAGCAGATACATTGCAAAGCGCGCAAGGTCTCAATGATAAATTGATGTTTATGTATATCTTGTATCACTTCGACGTTGGGGTGAGTTGCTCTTGTCTTAAGTGAAACATTCTTAAGTTGAACCGATGGTTTCATATTTTATACATTTTTGTCTTTGAACAAAAATAAAATTCCTTGCCAGATTAGTCCTTGTTGATCATTTTCTATCCAAATTGTAGTGAAATACTTTTTTATAACTTCCGTTGTCAGTAGGAGAATTAAATGTATTTTTTTACCATTAAGCGACTGCGATATCATATCACGTACTCTATTGACAACCGTAGCTAAATGCGACTTCACGCACCATCTCATTTATTGCTGAAAAACGTGAGGTATAATAGAAAAGATGTCGAGGATATTGTTTTTCCTGTTGAACAGGTGTATGTTGCACTCAGCGCAGGTTTAAGTTGTACCGTCAATGCCACGGAAGTCGCTACTCGGCAGCTACTGCGCTTGACTCGCCGCTTGTCAATAAAAACCATGTAATACTGGTCAAAATTAAGATTTGTAAGGTTCCGTTGCCACCTAGTAATTAAAAAGATTTTCAAATCACGCTGGAGTTGGAGCTTGGTTTTTTTCAACGGAATAGATAGTATCAGTTGAAGGCCGATGACATAAGTGAGGTGGCGAAGCTAGGAGCATTGACGGTAGGTAGCTCATCGTTGCCAGACCTTTTCCTAGGTCGGAAGACTCCATCTCCCTCAACACTGAAGATACTATTTAATACGTGGCAGGTAAAAGTCTCCAACTATACAAATATTCGAGTATGGTCCATCCAGATTTGGCTCGTCCGTATATATTTTTAGATTTTCTGACGGGAGTGTGGTAGGTATAAGATGTGAAGATGGGTTATACATCAGGTATATATACCATGCAGTTATAAATAGCAATGCTGCCACGCAGGGTGAGAACCATTGGTCGTATTGTGCGATACTCGTCTAACTTACGACGGTCGCGGAAGTTTTTGAACAAATAGTTAGGATTAAAACGACATCGCAACTCTCCGGTGACCACAAGTCAGAAGAAGCAAACCAAAAGAAAAAATTGTATTTACTCAAAATACAATATAAGACAATGAAGAATTATAGGAAGAATTTCGCACCTGCAACACATCCAGTAGAGGATCCATAATTCACAAAATTCATAATAAATTACATGAAAAACTCCCAACTATTTGTTCAATTATCGACGTAAGCGCGTTGAAATAACCCATGGTATAAATTTAAAAGCAAAGTAAATTCCACATAAATTAATTTCTTTATAGAAAAAATTTTCTATATGAATTTCTGTGAATTTTTTGCTTTTAAATTTGTAGTTAACTTGCGATTTAAGCAATCCAGTGATAGCAATCCCATGATATAAAGACCGGATTCATCTCCATGTGATTGAATGGATTGCAGTGCAGGTAAAGAACGTGCGACATGGTGACTATACAGCATTACAGTTACTGCATTTTATTACTTATTTGTGTTTGAGAGAATTTCTTCACCTGAATACTACTTTAAATTTAAGTGCTTTCCTAACCACATTGTACTACAGTGCTTTCGATTGTATTATTTACTTGCATTCTACTTAAAGTGCATTTAAAACGCCATTTTCTAACACGTATTTAACAGAATTCCCAGCGAAAATTCATTTCAATTAAACACCAGCAACAGACGCAACCTAATGAGGCTAAGGGCGCAGCTGACACCGACGAGCTCAGCGGTGAAGATTGACGAGCTTGAACTGAGTCGTTTTGACACCGCCGCTACATAAATAGTCTGTTCTAAAATAAATAGTCTGACACAGAGCGTTCCCGGTCGCTGCGGCCAGAACATGGAATGGTCTGCCAGCATCGGTGACATCTGCTTCTTTGCTGCCGTTGTTTCGTCGACGCCTAAAAACAGAACTTTTCTGAGGCGTCTTTTCTGTATAGCACTTAATACTGAAAAACAATGACTCATGGTGACTTTTGCCCAACGGAGCATCGTGACGAAGCTCATCTACCATTGATTCTTCACTAGTAAACACTAGGTCTAGAGTATTTGGAGTCTGATTACCTCTAAAATGGGTTGGCTTTGTAATGTGCTGGTATAAAAATGAGTCTCTCACAGACTCCATGAACAAGGATGAAGGGTCATCGGAGCACCATTGCTGATATCTCCGAAATACCTTAATTCTATATATCATCTAACTCGTTAACTTTTAACAGTATTCTCGAATGCTGGCTGCTGTACTTAATGATACCGTGAATGCCAAAAGTTGACCGGACATGGAAGTGTATTTGGATTTCTGACACTTTATTGAAAACGAAGGCACTGGTGGACGATGAATAGTGATACAGAAACAAGAGTATTGTACCTCCCACACTGCCTCCTGTCTCCCACTCCACTCGCTCCCCCCGTACACGTCCTCTCATGATTTACTCTTGCACTCTCCGTCTCATCACTCATTCCATATATGCTACATACAAACCTCACTCGCTCCTCAGCCGCTACTCTATGCATACGCTTCTGGTGGTTGGTCAGGCTCGCCTTACTTCGGCAGACCTTCCCACATCTCTCATACCTACATACCCAGTCGTTCCTTCCTCTAGCATTCCTTTCCAGTCATGCCACATTCGCATTCCAAGCGTACTCATGCCCTTTCTGACATTCCCACTCATACAGATGTTCCATGCGTTCTTTCACCATGCCCTTCCATCCCTCCCTATCTCTGGTCAGGCACTCAACATCCGTTCAATCCACTCCCGCTCCTTTCAACATCCGCTTCGAATACAAAACAGTCTTCCTCTTAGGCCCTTTCATCTTCCCGAAACCTTCCAACCTCTTAGCACTATCGCTTTCGTAAGCCTGTCATAGCCCATTCTCATAGCATGTTCCTCTCGCTCCTAAAAACGCTTCTCAATCTTCCGTATCACACTCTATACGCCCAATTTTCCTAACATGCCACATGTTCATCCCTCTCCCTTGCATTTGCCTCACAGGCTGGCTATTCCGGTCACTCCACACGTATCTATAACACTTATCCATCCACTTATGCAACCGATTCATATCCTTTACATACCACACTCTCGCCTGACAATCATACAGCAGACTACTCTCCCCACATGCCTCCACCACCCTCGCTTGACACTTCTTAGACATTCTTGACCCTTTCAGCACCCATTCACTCTCCATCACAAATTTCCAGCTCTTGATCCTGTTATTCACATCCACTTCCGAACTCACCCAGCTCCCATTTACTCTAATTTCACCCCCCCCCATCTTCCGTCTCAAACTCCAGCACCTCCTCTTGCTCTTCATTGTTTCGTTTTTCCACTGATTCATCAATTCTTTCACTGCCCTCACACCGTCATCAATCTCACTCTTCCCACCCACAATCCCACAATCGTAGTATCATCCGCGAACAGAGCCAAGGACACTTTCACTCTCACACTCACGACTCCCCCTCTCCCATGTACTTTCACCTGCAAACGAACGACCTGTCACCCCACTCCCCAACTTCCTCACCCCCACTCCTCGCCGCCTCCGCTTGCCTCATTACCAACCTTATGGTACAATAAACAAGATGGGTGACGTGGGGCATCCCTCTCGCAGGCACCCAGCTTTCACTCCTTCCCTCTCACCTTGTAAGCAGACAACTCATGCGAATCCACAACCGTATACGAGCATTTCCCTTTCATTCCATAGCTCTCAAGCAACTTCCACAAACCCGGTTCATTAACTCTCGGATACGCTTTTTCAAATCCAACAGTCTCGCAACAGGCCACTCCTCTTCATTCATACCCTCATCAACATTCAGTTCCATTTTTCTCTTCAAGTTGACCACATCCTCTTGCATACAAACCATCCTTTTAACCACATCCGCTGTCGACCTTCCCTTTCGAAACCCTGCCTGTTCCTCATCCAATAACCCCAAATACTCAGCCCACCACGCCACTCTCTTTGCTATCACCCTCGCAAGCATCCAACTCCCCTCACTTTCAAAGATTCATCCCATGCATCCGGTCTCTTCTCTAACATCTCTCTCACCAACTCAATCACTCTGTCTCTCACGTCTTCATCCGCCCACTTGATATATCTAATCTTCACTACATCTTCCCCATGGTATCACCACTCTCACAAATATAGCCCTCTCGCCTGGACAACATTCACTCGGAAAGGCATAACATCCGTCGTCACACAGCTTTGTGTGATGGGGGCTGCGCAAGGGGGGCTTCCTGGCGTGACCGAGGCGTCAACAACAAGGCTGCCGTGGTCGTGGTCTGCGAGCTCGCGGGCGAGGTTAACGTCCCGCGTGGCGTATACAGCTACAACAGGTGCGGCTGGCGACTCAGCAGCGATTCCCACCCAGGGTCTCCACGTTTTTCAAGATGTTGAAGATTCCTGCACAGTCAAATCTGCTTCAAAACTCACATTCAGTCTTCAAAACTTGACTTTGGGACAAAAACATGGTAAAGCTTCACGAAATATTCGTTCATCGGGGAATGCTGCTATTCACTAAGTGGATTGAGTATTAATAGACAATATTAAATGGATCAGTTTACTTCACAACAAAGAGAATAATTAGACAAAAAATCTGAAGGGCGAATGGTAATAAGCAGGAGCTGTTGGTGGTTTATTCACTGATCATAATTGGTTATCTTTGTACAAGTTGAAGAACTTAGTTCGAACATTGTTTTGTAGGATATACGCCTACCTGATTATTTTTCTGTGATGCTTGAGGAGTTTACGCAGCTGGCGCCAGAGCCCCCCGCAAAACTGGCCAATCCCAAACAGGCTTTTGGCACGCGCGTGGTCGATGATGACGTCATCTTCTGTCTTGTTGCGCTCGATCGACACCGGCAGGTACAGCAGTAAGCGGAATCTGTGAACAATAAAGCTCAGTGAACATAAGGGACGATAACATACAAGATGGGCTCTGTGAACAATACTGTATTTCTACTACAACAGAAGAGATCAGCAGAAAGCGAAATGGGAGAACAATGATAATTATTGGTGAACACCTCAGGAGTAAACAGAATAAAGTAGGGTTTGTGTCAGCATGTTATTTATCATGATTTTTATTTTAGCAGCACAATATAATATTTAGCAGCACAATATAATATTTAGCAGCACAATTATGGTAAATGATGGTGTAGATAGGCATAATTTTGAGCATGACCATGCTGGTGCATGTTAAAGGTAAAAACTCTTTTTCACTGGTAAATACTAGACACGTGTATTGGTTAGGCCAATAATAAAGATATAGGTATGTCTGAAACAAACACAGAAGAAACACATACATAATTAAAAACAAAATAAAATTAAACCACTCCTTCTAAGAGAGAAAACCAAATGATATCAGGTGGCATAGCCTAGAAGTAAGACAAAACACTATGATACAATATAGCTAATGTTCTGCAGCCCTCTTCACAATTAACAACATACCTCAAATAAATTAAAGACTGCTACTCAATGTTTTCAAATACATAGAAAAACAAAAAAAATCATCATTTTTTATAAAAATCAAATTATTTAATCACATGATTAATCAGTTTGATTTAATCATTGCTGGACTAAAAAAAATCCTGTTATCTATTGGGGGTGATATCATAGACTCATTGATCAACTCAGTGGGAAACTTCTCAGCTATAACCAGAGCTTTCCCGACAATTTTGGAGCTGCAATATTCCTGCTAACATCCAGTGGTGGACACATCTAACCGAAAAGTTAGCTTTCATAACCGTTAATCCGCTAACTGAAAAAATAGTTTTTAGAACACTAAACCGATATCTTGCCTAAAAATTTAGCTGAATTTACTGTTAACCACTAACTTTTAGTATGTCAATTAGGCTTTGGTTTAATTTTTTAGGGAGTTCTAAAACTCAGGAAAACTGACAGAGAGTTCAACTTTCAATATGTTGTAGCATTGGCAAGGAGCTTGCCAAAAAGGTGTAGCATGCCAAGAACAGATGATGATCAAGATGTACACAACTAATTAAATAAACAAATGAAATTAAGCAGTAGTTGACACCAACATACAGTTTATTAAACAAATTAGAAAGTATTAAACGCATAAAAAGTATTAAGAAGTAAAAACACACAGGTTTACACACTGATTTTACTCCTAGCTGGCCCTTCATCTTCTTGAGGTTATGATTGTTGCCCTTGATGAACATGAGCCTCTCACAGTTAGCATCTGACAGGGTGGCTCTCTTTGCCCTCAAGATGTCCTTGCCTATGTAAAACAGGTGCTCAACTGCAGCACTGGATAGGATGGCTGTGTTTTACCAACAAACAGGTCCATTAACACCTGATCCCACACAAGAAAGCAACATCAGTCAGGACCTCCTTCAAGCAGGCCTCGAGCCAAGTCTTCAAGTTCTGTGCCTTGGACTTCAGTGACCTGTGGCTCCTCCCAAATTCCTGCTACTGGGGCTGAGTGATGCTGCTAAAGAAGTCATCTTCCCCATCCTCAACATTGCAGGTGGTGCTGCTGCCCTCCTCAATGGTCTCCATCAGGGCTGTCTCCATGGCCTTCTTTACACTGCTGAGATGGCTGTGATTATTCTTTTCCAGCCAGAACAGGCAAAACTTAGGGTGGAAGGCTGCTGCCAGCTGGTTCTCCTTGTGTTGTAGGGAGGGACCTTTTGTGATGCTAAACTAACTTTTTCATGATCCATTGCAAACCTTGCAGATTCAGTAAACTGACATGTTCATGATAACGTACATTGTCGTCCGTGACAGTTAAGATTGTGAAGGGTTACGTGACTAGCATCCAAAGTGAACTGAACTGCAGAATGACACCATGCTGCGTCAACCAATCACGTCATGTGCTACTACATTATGTAACAATAACACAACACGTGATTGGTTGATGTACATATATTGACGTAGTCAGCCATCAGTGTGGCACACGGCTAATGATACATAGCATTAAATATCAACACCTGAATTTTTTATTAGAAGAGATTTTTAAGCATTTTTAGCAGACTGCCCATCAGCTGATAAGCTAATCCGATAAAGAAAAAAGCTAGCTTATCCACTTAGCGGTTAGCGGATTAGCGGAACTGTGCCAACTACTGCTAATATCAATGACACAGAAGTTGCCACTCAGCATCTACCACACTCATGATGAGCAGCATCTATCTTACTGCTCATCAAAAATCACATAATATTGGACACAAATATAATTTTTTCTTTTTGGTTGCCACATAAAAACCTTTTTTGCTTATGTTAAACAGTTAATGGGCATCAGGCTGAAACAATTATGGGCATATCATTTGTTGATGCCACTAAAACAACAGCATTTTCATAGTGTAGGCGATCGCCTCTGCTAGCAGAGGCTGGACATAGGCTATGCATGTCCTGTGTGTAGTAGTCCTTGATATATATATATATTTATTAGTTAATACTGCTACACTCGAATGTATTATTAGTGCGGAAGAAATTATGCTACATTTTAATTCATTAGAATTATTTAGCTCTGATAGTTTCAAAAGATAGTCAATCATTCAAGAAAGACGTCTAATTTTTTTGGAATCAAGAAAATAAGCCGTTTCCGAGAAAATTGGATTTGTTCTCAGGGCTTATTATACAGCGTCTCACTATAAATTTACGATTACGCTGTATTCTCCACAAAAACAGTGTCTCATAAATAACCAAATATCGAGTATATCTTATTCGATTTTATTATAAATGAGGGAAATGGGCGACGTCTAAAAACCGTTTTCTTTGATAACCATAGTCATATTATTGGGTTAACTTTGATGTTCGGAAACATCAAAAAGCACTGAGGATTCCCTTTGTTCACTTAAAATTCATTGAGAATTGTCTCGAAATTGCCAAGCCAGACAACAGCGCTGCATAAGTTCGGTGGAGTGTATACTGCACCGCATTTCTTCTTTATTTAACATTTGTTCCGACGAATTTTTTCCATAAATATCTACATAAGAAATCGGAATATACCGATTTAAATAAATCGGAATATCCCGATAACCTTATTATTTAACAGTATTGAAGAAAATGGTAGCATACGCCTTAGATTTTTACATACAGGTTTAATTTAAAATGAGGCTTCTGACCAACCAGCAAGTAATTCATTGGGAACCGTTTTGGAATTTCAAGCCAGCGAACAGCGCTGCATAAATTGGGTGAAGTGTATACTGCACCGTAATCCTTCTTTATCATTTGTTCGGACGAATTTTATGCATAAATATCTATATATAAATCGTAATATCCCTATTTAAATAAATTGGAATATCCCAATAACCCTATTATTTAATTCTATTGAATAAAATGGTAGCATTCGTTTCAAATCTCCTCACACGGGTTTAGATAAAACGAGTTAAACAATCGGAGCTCCTGGCCGATCGGCATTCGGCAAGGCAGTTCAGTGTGAGATAGCATCAGCAGTGGACTTGGTGTGCCGTGCGTTTATTGTTTCAATTTCCAGTTTAAGCCAATGTGAAATGTTTTTGTATAGTTTATACTAAAAATTGGTATAAGCTATACAAAATTAATATTGTTTATACTTTGGCTTTTCAGTTGTCACAATGAACAGTGAGTGTGTGCACAATGCTCGACCTGAGTTCTGACTCCTGCCTCACTCAATTTAAATCTTTAGTAGAGGGGAAATTAAAAATAAACTGATTCTTTAAATATGGTGGTTTGTTACTATGATAGGTAGGACTTGAATCACTATCATGCATTGACTGCATGAATCACTGATGTCTGACATAAGTCATTGCACTCCATCAGTGATCAGTCTAGCAAATGCTTGTCGTTATGCCAATAAGTTAGTGATGCTGGCTCTAACTTTATCTGAACAATTTTGTAGGTGTAATTTTGACATCTAAGATGGTGAGCTAAGTCAGCTAATTCAGCTAATTAGGCTATATATGTATAATGTATGCAAATAAAATTTTTATTGTTTTATTCAGTATTTTAACTATTATTCTGACTTCTTAGTCTTAGCAACCTAGTTGCTGTAATGCTGGGCCATGGTAGAATTTGAGTATTAGAGTATGTGCAGACAGAGGCATCATGGCATGCAATATACAGTATCTAATTGGCGAAGCGCAACTGAATTTTTGGATCCATAGTTTTATGGATCTGCCAGCCATGATTGAATTTTTTTTGAGTCATGATTTAATTTCTTTGAGCCGTGAATTTCATATCTCATCCATTAAAAGCCACTTACAAGCTGGCAGCTGCAAATTTTTTTCTAAGTCCTGTGCACATGTTACACCTAATCTCAAATTTTACCCTAAAAACAGTCAATACTAACATTTGTCTTTACATTAGTGGCAACTGATCCCGTGATAATGCAGACAGACTGCTCTGACATGACTGCAACTACGCGATCTATAAGGAAATGTGTTAGGTTGATTTATTGATGTTTTGTTGTGCAGGATATTTTGGTGGGTTTATTGAAATAGTGCAGATTGCAGAAATTTGAAATTTTATGAAATGACATGTTTGCGGAGTGCAACCGCAATTTTTTCAATCAAATAAAAATACATGACATTAGAGCCGCGAGAATAAATTTGGTATCTCGTGGCCCGATTTTGCTCTTTTGTTAACAATCAGATAGGAGTTGATTCATGTGGCGAAAATTGCACAGTTCCGGAAATGGCGGAAAGCAAGAAATATGCTTGGTACCAGCCGGTGAAATTATGCAGCTCTGTAAAAATTTTTATTCGCCAAAGCATTGAGCAGCGGACCAGCTCTTGCTGACACAAGAGCTGTAATAGATGCTCCCAACTCTAATCTCAGCGATTCTGAATGATGACGTTGAAGAGGGCCACAGAACATTAGCTGTATTGTATCATAGAGTATTCTCTTACTTCTAGGCCATGCCTCCTATTATCATTTGGTTTTCTCCCTTAGAAGGAGTTGTTTAATTCCATTTTGTTATCAATAATGTATGTGTTCCTTCTGTGTTTGTTTCAGACATATATCTTTGTTATTGGCCTTACCAATACACGTGTCTAGTATTTGCCAGTGAAAAATAGTCATTACCTCTAACATCCACCAGCATGGTCATGTTTAAACTTATGCCTATCTGCACCTGATTGTCCTTCAATGCCTGCATCCTTTGCCTGAATTCCAAGTTACCTTGAAGTGATTGTCAACCTAATCCTGCTTGCAAAACTGCTAGTACTCTGGTTCTTCTACATTATCCTGTTTCCTAAGCAACTTCTACGCTCCTTAAGGGTGAGTTGTGGGGAACTGGTAATATGATGCATTAATTTCCTGTCCTACCCATTGTAATGCTTTTCAATAAACTACACCCGATTTTTGGCTTGTGATCTTGTAAATCTTTGGTTGCTATTAGTTATTGAGTGTTTCATTGCTTTTGAGCATTTACATTGTGACATTTGCATTACAGCATCAAGTCTTGCGTTATGCTTTGTGTTCCCTCTTGCTATACTGTACTGAGTAAGTATCCTGCTTCTTGCTGGAGCTTTATACCTGCTTGCTAAATTTAATCTCAATCTTAACTTTATTCACTTGAAGTCGAGTCCTCTTAGTTGCCATAAAAGGCAATAGACTCAAGATTTGTATTTGTTAATTCGATAGGAGCAGTTGCTGTGGGACCCAGCTGGCAAGCTGTTGTGGAGACCTGGAGTCCCTGACTGCTGGCTCTTGATCTTCCTCTCCTGCATACCATCACTTCACTAATGCCAACTCCTTGAAGAGTGCGGTGCTCATGCTCATGGGTATATTGTACCAAATTGGATGTTACTTTAATAATTGACTACATAACTGAAACATCTTACCAGGCCAACTCACTAGCCATTTTAGGTTCTTTTCATGGTCTTCTAGTTAGGGTAGATAATTGCTTAGTGTTAGGAGCCTATGCCTCTTAATTACTACATTGATTAGGACCGTTACTTAATTTTGTGCCTGAAATAACCTGACGTCACTAGTCCAGAGCCTTACATTGACTAGATAATGATCTAACTAACTTGTCTATGCTCCAGGAGAGATCCTGGGACTTGGTAAAGTATCCTGCAGGCATACCACTCTATTCACCAGAGATCTAGATGAAGGCAGACTGGGCCCTCAGGTATGATGGGGCCATGCCTTTTATCTAGAAGAGGGCAGACTGGGCCCTCAGGTATGATGGGGCCATGCCTTTTATCTAGAAGAGGGCAGACTGGGCCCTCAGGTATGATGGGGCCACGCCCTTTATCTAGAAGAGGGCAGACTGGGCCCTCATGTATGATGGGGCCACGCCCTGTAGCTAGAAAGGTCCTTGTTTACAAAGTCTTTGCCCTGAATTTGTATATTTAGCGTAGAGCCCTTCATTTAAACATGTTTAATTAAAAGTAATGCCAGTTTTATTGAGGACTTCTTTTGAGTTTAATCTCTCAAGCTTTCTGATAAGAGGTACAGTAATAGGGTCAATGTGTCTTAAAATTTGTCCAAATGAAAGGTTAGATAAATCATGCCTGGAGTCAGGATTTACTCAAATCCTGCCTCAAATCCATTTACTAAAATTACTCATTAAACTCAAAAGAAGTCTTCAATAAAACTGGCATTATTTTTAACCAAGGCCTCTATCCTAAATTTGGATACTCAGACCTGGGAGACGTTGACTACTCCGAGACCTTAGACTGATCATGAGGAAATATATACCATGATTGCTATAGGGCCCTGAACTAGCAATGATGATATTCAAAAATAATATTCAGACCCTGACTGCATACATGAGACCTGACCTGACTAGCAGACCTTAGGACATCCACTCAAAGCCATGTCTTTTGACAGCAACCAAGCACCACCAACCAGTGACTCCGAGAAATATACTGAGCTTCCTGAGACTTGAACCCACCGTTAGCTCCTCTCATCTTGGTGCCGCTACCAGTGCACAGACAGTGACACTAAACACTGCTTAGATGGCTATTCACTGCACATATAGGAACCTCTGTGTAGCTTTCAAGTTCATTAGGATGCCTAAGAATTACAGGTAGTAAAATTTCTGACAGCTAATACACGTCTGCATCCTTTTAGTGGAAATGGTAGCTTACTACCTTGACAACTCTTCCTTGTTTGCCCTGACTTCCTGCAGCACATAAGTTTTCAGAACTGGGTTTACTATTGGTAAGGTAATATTGTAGCATGAGGAAATATTATGTGGCATTACCATGTGGGTTATGAGTGTGAATGTCGATGTATGTTTGTATGAATGAATTATTGTCAATTTCGGCATTAGTGCAATTGGGCATCATTTGTCAACATGGACAATCATAAGTCAAATGATCACATCCTCACTAACTGTCCATTATCCCCAGGTGGATTAGCCACAAGTCGGCCAGTTACGCGGAGAGAATAGTGGCGTTTGCCGCAGTGGAGGGGATTTTCTTCTCGGGATCTTTTGCTTCGATTTTCTGGCTGAAGAAGCGCGGCCTCATGCCGGGTCTGACTTTCAGCAACGAGCTCATCTCACGTGATGAGGGCCTGCACACTGACTTTGCCTGCCTCATGTACAAACTGCTGGTCAACAAGCCGTCTGAGGACAGGTGAGGGCTGCAGGCTGGTCAACAAGCCGTCTGAGGACAGGTGAGGGCAGCAGGCTGGTCAACAA
>NW_025945005.1:0-5194 GCF_000764305.2 Hyalella azteca | reverse complement strand
AAACCTGGAGTTATTTTACCAAAAAAAAATAATTGATTTTACCACCCGGTCTAAGTTACCCCAAGAGCTGGGGTAACAAAGACCATCACTTTTTTTGAAATTACATAAAGACTATGAAAGGCAGGAGCCAGCAATTTTTGGTGAGTGAAGCTAGAGTATAGACCTGTATTTTGCATGTTTCAATTCAAGTTTAATTCAGCTAGTAAAAAAATGGCATCATTTATAAAAAAAGTGGGCTAAGTTACCCCATTTTACGGTACCTCTGCTAAGCTAAGGTCTGTGACTGTAGTGAGTGGATGCAATTCTAATTTCAAAGGTTCATATATTATTTTGATCCACCAAAACCCCTTTTTCTACACAACATCGTTATTTGAGGCAAAAAAGGAACTTCTTGAAGGCTTAAAACACTTCGCTAACTTGCTCAGTTTCTATAAAACTTGTACCTAATCACTTTCACTTGGATCATGGATGTTGTATGCCTGCACCTTTCACTCAACAATTAAAATTAGACTTGTAAAAAGTATTAGTTAGTTGAAAATTTGTCTCTTAAGTTTACCACATTGGCGCAATGAACTAAACTTCATTCAGTAATTATAACTATGCTGCAAAGCAGATTTTTCCATCATGCACACTAAACACGCAATTCAGAGTTCAGACAAGCAGAACTACATATCACGTCATTTACGTGGGCAGACTGTGGGCTAACCTGCAACTGAATTAAATACCTAGCTTCTTTCCCGTATCCCGCTCCTGGTGCATAATCTAGCATGATGATCAATGGGGATGGTAACCGAATCCAACTAATCATTCATATACTTTGTGCAAGAGAATGAATAATTATGTTGTTTCTGATCAAATGAACAAAAACTTATTCTGTTTCTGATCAAATGAACAAAATTTCTGATCAAACAAACAAAAACAAACTTTTTGAAGATAATTTTGAAATTGTAACGTCTATTGAATTCTAATACGGATCATTAATTTTAGCATTGTATTTCCAAAAATCAAGTATTGCATTTCTTTCAAGTGAAAAACATTCTTTTACATCAAAAACAAATTTTTTCATACAGCTCCTGACAAATGAATGCTCCTCCCACGGTCAGGAAGATGTGCCAGGTGCGCGGGAATTTTTATTATCATTGCATCAATTTGCGCCGTGCGCCGTAATATGCCGGTAAAAAAGTGCACCGTGCGCCAGCCTGCGCCATGCTCCTAAAGTTGTTTAAAGATGAATGCCCGGCAAACGCTATCACACACGAACAAATATCTGCATCACATTGACTAGATTTCTAACGTGTTAACTCAGGTTCTAAGAGTCGGCAATTTTATGAATAATTATTCATAGATCACAATTCGGTTGGAAATTAATTACAAAGCTGAATAGTAGAAGGCGACAATCCACATGGCTTGAGATTGGCTCCTTCTAACGAAGGACTGACTTTGGCAAATAGTACAAACCCAAATGTCAATGTCAGGAATACGTTGCATTCCCGACATCCTCCCGGCTGGAGAAATGGGTTTGTATGGTGCAAACCCATTGAAAACAAAAATACAGGCACTGCACTTTTTTTTTTTAAATTGTCAGTTCTCATTTTTTGCAACTTTGAAGGTTAATTATATAAACTAATAAGTAACAACAAACATTAATAATATATGAATAGCTTCAAGAGACTCATATGTCTCAGACAAATTTAAGGCCGCACTTGCGGCCAGTCTCGCGGCCGGACTCTGTACCTGAAATATCTCCCAAAGTACTGAACATAGCTTGATGAAACTTGGTTCACATATTCATTATGGCCTAACGGTGATGTCAAGCGCGTGACAATTCTTTTTAATATCGCCTACATTCATGAGTTCTATGACGAAACGTGCCAAAATTTGCAGTGTACAAGAGATTTCTTCTCAAATGCTGAACAGATTTGAACAAAACTTTGCATATAGAAACCTAACCTCCCAACGGTGTGATGTTTAGCTCGTGACAATTTTTTTACGTTTTGCCTTTGTTGGCAAGTATTTTTCTCTTTTCCCTCATTCGTGATTTAAAAAGTAAAATTGTGTTTAAATTCGCAGTGTACCAGAAATTTTTTCTAAAATACTGAACAGATTTGAATGAAACTTTGCATAGAGAAACCTAACTTCCCAACGGTGATGTTTAGCTCATGACAATTATGTCAATTTAGCCTTTGTTTGCGAGTTATACGGCTTTATGTATATGGCTCTTGGTCAATGAAAGTTTAAAAATTGGCCCGAGAAATGCTGGTTGTTTCTCCGTATAACTCACAAACGAAGGCAAAATTGAAAAAATTGTCACAAGCTAAACATCACCATTGGGAGGCTAGGTTTCTATATGCAAAGTTTCGTTCAAATCTGTTCAGTAATTTAGAAGAAATCTCTGGTACACTGCGAATTTAAACACCATTTTGCTGTTTAAATCACGAGTGAGGGAAAAGAGAAAAATACTCGCCAACGGAGGCAAAACGTAAAAAATTGTCACGAGCTAAACATCACACCGTTGGGAGGTTAGGTTTNATGCACTATATGCTACATGCTCTATGTTTTATATACTGTAGTAATGAAATAGTTTTCCATTTTAAACAACAAACATTTCTAAAAGGCATAAAACGTTCAAAAATGCGCAATGGCAGACAAAATCATTCAGAATTTGAAGTGAATTTATTAAGATAAATTCAACATAATAAGGCAAAAAATGCGCGATGGCAGACAAAATCATTCAGAATTTGAAGTGAATTTATTAAGATAAATTCAACCTAATGGGGCAAAAAATGGAAAAAATTCAAATCTGGAACATATAAATGGGTTTTTATAATTACAAAAAACTTTCCATCATTTAAATCTCAGAATGTAATGTGAATCAAATCTATTTATTGTGAAATCAAACTAGACAAAACCAAAACAAAAGTGTGTGTGACACCGTCTTGTAATATGCAAACATAGAAGCATGATGTGAACATTCGCAGCGAAAAAGTAGCAGTTTATCTCATAATTTTGTGTGATATCAAAAACTTTGTTGGTATTGTCCAATTGTGAGAATTTTTTACAAGTTTGGATTTTTTTTTAGAACGTATTCATTGCAAAGATCTGTCCACTAGCCAACAGATAAACGACTAGTTAACTTGGTTAGGTGTTGGTAATACGGGATTGGATTTCAAACCACGCAAGATTTCAGAAGCGTGGCAGTTTCTAATGAGCTCAGTTTATCAATTTTCACTGCAGTGGAAGGTGGTGTAACGCGGTGGTAGGGTTGGTTTTTCGATACGTTTTCTTATATTAACATGAGAATATATTACCTATAAAGAATTCCACACTGGCCGACTCTGTACTCTGTAGCAAAAATATATTCACTGTATCCAAAATTTTTACTTGCATTGCATAAAAGTTGCACACAGACACAGGTGTTAGCTGAAAAACATGATTGATGGAACTTGCATAATCTCATTCCAAAAAAATAATGGCGGCCATTTTCGCAAGATGGGCTGATGGGGTAATAAGGGAAACCCCTAAAACACATTTACAGTAAAACCTCAATTAGTAATGGCTCCATTCATGAAAAAATCAATTAGCAATAAAAATTTTTGATTATGTTTTTTTTGCTGAGTGTAAAAAAATTTACTTGATGAAAAATTAATGCATCATCACTCATCAGTAATCACAAAATTGTGTAGAGAATGTCATAGATAGAAATGTGCACCAGGCAACATAAAATGAAAAGTAATGAACCTAAACTATGATTTATTTTTCTAAAAAAATATGATGGTTGTTACTAGAAAATGCCTTTCCTTTTCATATATGTTTTTACAATCTTTTTTTTTGTTATAAGGAGAATTTGCTTGACTCAATTAAAATGGTACAAAATTAGGTACAAGCCGGTTGAAGCCGCCCTGTAGGCTTACAGAGTCAGAAAAGTGCTAAACAGCTGCCCTACTGATTTGAAGCTTACTGGGGACAAGGTTGTTGTAAATGTTTAATGGCAGGTTCATGGCCTGGATTGCTGGACCTTCAGTCGAGTCCACAATCTCATGTGAGGCACTGTGCAGGGCATGTTAGTAGTCATTAACCTGGGATGAAATATGTATATATCGCTCAAATAAATCTCTTGAAAGATTTATCATTGATATTACAGTCGAACAGCTCCAGTCTCTTAACATGGCTGCTCTCTGCAATGTCTCATCTCTGCCTTTTTCCCACAGTTGCGCAAATCCTGAGCACTATTCTGTCAGGGGGCTGCCTTGGACGAGTCTCCAGAGCTCCCTCAGCTCCAAAAGAAGAAGAAGAAGATTACATGCAGGGCAGTGGTGGTCTTCGGCAGGCGGCCCAAGGCTGCGCACCCGTCCGCGCCTCCGCGGGTTAGGGTTTCAGTCAATGCTCAATGATCAGTACCGGCAGAGCGTCGGTCCGTCAGTAGCCCAACGGCGAACAGGCTGATCCATGGTTGAATCAGCCTCCCACATAACGGTTTGAGCTGCGGTGAGTGCGGTGGACGGATGACCTACTGTCAAACGGGGTAATAAGGGACGGGCGGGATAAATCGGGACAGTTGTCCCTCGTTTTGCAATTCGTGAAAATGTTGCAGCTAAACTAAATCAAAATACTGCAAAACTAAAAATAGCATAGTGGCAAAGCAGAAACTTTTTTAGACTCTGCGTCAAGTTCATTTTTGAGTCCAATTAGTAGACCAGAAAAGTATCCTGGATACCAGCATTGTTATACATAAGAAATTGGTGTAAATCTTGAGTAAATAAATAAATTAGAAATGAACTGATTCTAGAAAATCTGTGCTTTGACACTATGAAAAATAGTAGTGTAAAGTTCAAAATATTCACTCTCTATGTAGGTAGGTTACCGTAGGTAGCATAAAGCAAGTTAAGAAATCATACATTTACTACTGTCAAACGGGGTAATAAGGGACGGGCGGAGTAATAAGGGAGAAGAGGGACTGGAGGGGTAATAGGGAGTTTTTAGGGACAGACCTCCAACATTTCGTAGAAATGTTGTAGCAGCTAAACTAAGTAAAATATTGCAAAACTAAAAATAGTGGCATAAAGTTTAACATTTCTCCTGTCTATGTACAGTATGTACTATGTAGCATAAAGCAAGTTAAGAAAATAAGAAATTATACACTTACTACTAAGCTAGGGTAAACGCGGTATATTCCGACATCGTAGGTAATTCCGTC
>NW_025945004.1:0-1401 GCF_000764305.2 Hyalella azteca | reverse complement strand
AGTTGTTTCCCGAGCTCTCGACAACATACATAACCCGACAAACTTATAGGAACTCTGTGGTCCTTTCAGACAGCAACACCGGTATTATGTTGTGGGTTTTGAATTTCTGCGTTTGATTTAATGCACTCTGTTGCAAGAAGAAGATTAGGTGGAATTCTACCGACATGAATGACGATGCATTTGAAGGGAGCAAGATAATAAGTCTTGCGAAATATGTATACCCTGTTTTACATCATTGAAAAAAATATCAAAATAAATTCAACGTTGGAATTACCGACAGTGACTGAATTTTGGGTTCCATTATTTATACTCAAATTTTGAAGTCAAAGCCAAGTCTCTAAACAGATTGAAAACAGCTGTGAGTTTTACTTTCATTTTAAACATATACTTTTTAAATTCCTTTAAAATTGATAGCTATTATTTTAGCGCAATCGGTTTAAGCCGGAAAGATCATCATTGGTTAGGGAGCTCAATCGGTATCATCAACCCGAATGCGGGGCACCTAGCAAATTACCTAAATTACCTGCAACCTAGTAATTTAGCAAAAAAAATTAGATCAGTACTCACTGCAGTGAGTGACAGAGCGCGAATTTTCTCGTACGTCCGTCCGTGAAGTCACGGACAGACATACGGACATGATCACGGACAAACGGACATGACGAGTACAATAGCGCCTTTTTCACATAAATGAGAAAATGCGCTAAAAATCAGGAAACCCCTCGCAAAATCTCGTTTTGGCTTTGTATCGATTCATACATTCAGAGTTTTCAAATCGAAGTGTAGTGGAAGACTAGACTGAAATGCAACACGCATTATCATCGTCAGGGGCCATACTTTCAAAAATCGCTAAGTGAACGTATAAGTACTTACGCACTATTTTCTTCTCCATGATTGGTGGATTTTACTTAAAAGGCCGTCAAAGATTGGTTCATGAACATACGATCTCTTAACTTTTTTGAAAGTATAGGCCCTGATATACAGTATATCGTGCATTGTCTCGTAAAGAACAAACATACGTGATAGTAAGCTTGAATTAGCTGGTAGTGCATCGCAATAATTCCTTTTTTGTGAGACTCGGCGACATTTCTCGTAATGTTTAAAACATTTCTTCTGTTGTAACAAAAAAAGACGCATTATTAAATAAAAAACTAACCAAAAACCTGCGTATTTCTTGAATTTATTTCATCTGTGATAGAAAAAAATTAAAATTGTAGGTGATTTTAATTAAATAACATATAAATTATTAATAACTCAAGAAAATCATTAACTGGGAACTGTTAATAATAAAAAATTCATGATAAATTGAATCAGTTACTATAATGCGAGGCTTGGGTTTCTCATAGAATATTACCATAGTATTTGTTTTAGTAAGGTTCCAAGCTCCAATACATTGAAGATGAC